>NC_071091.1:97872577-98062577 GCF_027358695.1 Spea bombifrons | reverse complement strand
GAAAGGAACTTTGCGTTACACCATACAACAATTATCTGTGCCAAAAATGATTTTCTGCAGCAGTTTTTGGGGCCATTGAGTGAACATAATGATAGAAAACAAATAATTTTGTACATTTCAAGGGTAATGTTTTTCACAAGCTGAAATAATCTATTAGCATATATATTAAATTTGATTTGATAGATATAGTTGAAGTTGGACTAATAGCACTTTTCAGGACATGAATAGGTTGGGATAATCATCATATCCCCACGGGAAGCACATGAATCATCTGATGATCCTGAGCAGTAAATTGGAAGTCAAATCACATCAATTGTATGACAGCAAGCTGTACAAAAGCAGAATGTTCTTGAATGCGTCTCTCCCAGTAGGTGAACTACTTCTGTCTGGGATGTACATTTTTATTTTATTTTTATGCCTCTGATGACAAACCGATCCTTATTTTATTTCATCACTTTATCTAAAACTAGGTACATATTGCCCTACATGACTGTTTGATTCCGGAGCTCCAGTTCAGAGCATCGCAGTAAGACCACATGGAAGGTGTGGTGGAGGTCTGTACTGACATTAATCCCCACTGACCACACAAGCGAAACCCTTTAGCAACTACGCGGGAAGATGGTATAATGGCCAAAATATAGTGACTGTCCTGCGAAAATCAAGAGATGTGGGAAAGGTGTTTTTTTTTCAAGCCCTCCTCTGCTTTGTTAGGGGCAGGGTTCATTCCACACACAGCTTTGCACCATGTAAGGACAGGGTTAGCCCCATAAGCTTTTAATGGTGGAGAGTGTGTGTCAGGACTCGGGTAAGCAGGTTGGGTTGGCGCCCAGTTGCAACGAATACCAGGGGCTCTGCCTGGACCCCACAATGCACGATACCAGATGGGAAGGCACAGACAGGCTAAGAGAAAACATGCACATGGCTGGATATATTAGGAATCTATAATGGATTGTGCTTCCTGATTGGGTAGTACAAACAGGACTGGTTTATACAGCAGAACAAGATACAGGCTGTAGCTAATACATAAAGTCTCTTGACAAGTCGCTGCGGCTGTAAACAAAGCCGAAGTCAAACGAGGAACATTGTGGCTGTATGGCACCTCGGATTTGGATCATAGCTGGACTGGCAGGGGGGGTGGAGACCCTTAGGCAGGGCACATGGCAGGAAGCCTTCAGGCGATAAGCCAAATCAGGTATCCAGGAAAATGATCACAAACAAGCCAAATCAGAACCAGAAGGTCAGGATGAAGCTGCTAGGAGAACTATAGGACCAGGATACCGAGCCACAGCAGTATCCTTCTTACTCTGCAATGCAAAGGTCTAGTCTGAAGGGCAGAGCAGGTATATAAGGCAGACTAACACCCAGGTAACATGGCTCAGCTGATCAGATCATTAGTAGCAGGGGTGCTGCTGGGAGGGCAGGGTGGCCACTAGTGGCTGGAAGTGGTAATTATCACATGGCTCAGGCTGGCAGGGTGGAATCCAGACAGTGGGTGAGAAATGGGCAGGTAGTGGGCATGCCAAATGCTGCCCCTGGATGGAGAAAGAAAAAAAGGTCCTAGAGATGAAGGGCTTCACATGACGACTCATGTGAAAGAACCATATTTCATGACACAACCAGACACAATTTAATAATCAAAAGTGCTAGATGTTTTGGTAAATAGTCTTCAAATGAGGTAAATGCATGAGGTAAATGCAAATTTTCGTATTTGTCTCTTCAGACCACACATTTATAAAGAAATTATACAAGGCTATTAGACAGATGGCAGCAGAAACGCTGTATTTTCTACCACCCTGAAAAAAGCAATTACAGCAAAAAAAAATATTGGCAGATTCATTCATAGTTAATTTTTAACCTTTTATTTTTAAACTAGACAAATGGCTATATTGAAGTTTTAAAATGCAAAAATGTCACCCATCTTGACTACAATTAATTGCATGATAGAAACATATAAGGAAAGAACACAGGGCAAGCAGCCTCTCTTATAACATTATGTTACATGACCCCACCATGTTGCCACCGTGAGTTTGAAGAATTTTGGACTGGCCCAGGGGGCAAGTGCTCGCCTGCCTCCTGGGCCAGCTTACCCCTGTTGGACAGTGAGGGTCCAATCACCATGGACTTCACTTTACGCCTGGACACGGCTATTTTGTTCATATTGATTACTATTTGAAACAAGGCCACCCAGATATAAACACACATTGAGGACTAGAAGTTTTACCTTCAAAATATTCCGTCACATTGGATTTATTGGAAATACCGTGAAATCACGGTCTGCGTTACAATTAATATTTTAGAAATACAATTCTATTTAATTTTCCACCAGTGTGTGTTTTCCTTCAGAGATCAAACAATTTTGTGCCTTCAAAGGGGAACTGAGTGAATTGTAACAAAATGTTTTTAAAAGCCTTGAGATGATTGCTATTTTCAATCAGTTTGAGCTAGAACATTTATTAATGTTCTGCTTCATGGAGCTTTTCTGTCTGATCGTTTCGGCTGCGTTCATGACTTTGTAAAATAAAAAATGCCACATTATATATCTTTATTTCCAGCAATGCAGCTTGCTTAGAATATTGCTGTCAGTGCAATTAAACTATTTCAAACTGTGCATCCATGTATCTTGCTAGTTTGGTTAGATTACTATACAAAAATGAACAGAAACATATACCGGTACATGAAAAATATTTTTTTTAGTAACCTTCCTATTCACAGCTTTTAATGTTACTAAAAAAATGATTACAAATGTCGACCATTGGTGCTGTTAATTTGATAATCAGTGTAATTGAGTTGGAGATATTCAGTATGGGAATTCAGAGGATGGGAATCTGTATTACCTGGTAAGGATAACCCGGTCTATACTCTGCTCCTGGAAATCTTATTCCTATGGATAAGAAATTGGTCAGCGACTTTTAGTCTGCCTTTGGTCTATAATCACCATTTTTTTTGTCCTTCAAATCCCTAAAAGGCTGTCCATAAATCCCGTGGAATAGCCAAACATTTTTTTTGGGTAACTGTGATCTATCAGTTACAAATACATAGTTAACTGCAGTGATGTATTTACCTTTGGCGCTCCCTAGGCCTAACCCAGGGCCACCCTATGTACCACTGTCCTCACGTCAGGTTAGAACATCATATCCTGGCACCAGACTTTTGAAAGATGCACTCCACAGACGGAATCCATGGAAGACTGTGCCGACTCGGCACAGCCCTCTATAGTATTAATGGGCCGGTTGGGGAGCTCTGTTATCTACCTTTTGGCTAACCTATTGAGTAGTGGTGCTGCATTGGTGGGGCATGAAGCTCCCTGTTGTGCTGCCCCCATGTCGGCCTAGGCCATAAAGTATGTAGAGCATAAACAATATATACACTGGGAGGGGGTTGGATCTTCCCATTGTATATCATTGTGCATGCTGGAATGCCAATTATTGTTTATTAAAAGACTATTTATTGAAGTGTATTCTCAGGCGGTAACATAAGTCTCTGATTACACTACAAGGAAATGTTCCCTTAGGTGTCACAAGGTATCCCTGATCTGTAACTAGGCAATTAAATGTCTAAAGCCCTTCTCAAAGCAATAGATAAGAGCAATTAAAATCAAATGTGGCCTGGAACATACCGACTAGCAGTTATAGGTGACAGAAAGGCACACCAGCTCCGAGCGGTGACTGAAAGCGAATAGCGTTATGAGTAATGGTGGCTTGCATGCGGTACACAGCTGTGCCAAACGGCTGAGAGAAAGACAATTACAAGTAAATGTTCTTCACAACAGCCGTTTTCTCCTACATTTTGCGCGGAGTGATCTTATAATTGGTGTTTTGTAAGACGCTGTCTAAGTGCTTTACCTGGAAGGCACAGATTAGAACGTGATACTCACAGGCGTTCTCTGAGATCTGACATTTCTTTTGCTAATAAAGAAAATCCTCTTCTACTGAGAACAGCTGCTCGTTAAAGGAATATTTCTCAATTATTTTTGAAAATGTATGGCTTCTGCTGCACTCGCCGTTGTGTTTAGTATCTTGTAAAAGCAAGTATGAAGTGTTACTCTGCTGTAGTATATGCTAGTGATTTATAAATTATAGAATAATAGCATTTTTGTCTTTTTTTGAGAACACATATCTTCTCAACATGGAACTGGTTGGAATCTTGGTTTGAATAGAAGGGGATGGCTGAAAAGTCAGCTCCGCGGTATCAAAGCCAAGTGGCTCATTAGGGTTGCTGAACAAACTACATTTTAGCAGCCAACTGTTCAAGGGTGAGGACATCAAGATGCAGGAAATCACCAGCAATATGAATAGTGCAATAAAGTTACTTTATTGGCAAAAAACAAGTAGACAGAAGTTCAAGAAATTAGTCAGCAAAGCAGGGGTTAATGAGGAGAAACAAAGACCAAAAATACTTTAAGCAGCAATGAGTTTAAAGAGCAAGTCCACAGACCACTATTACTTGCCGCTGAAATAGATTTGATAAGGATGGTAGGGCTCTGGATACCAGCAACAACCTCTGCCTGCTGCAATTTCATCAACAACAAAAATAACTGCACACTGAGTAGAGTCCTGCTTGTTCCCTTTTATACACTGCTTGATTATCGATCCGCCCCCTTGTGTGATGTCATCTTTGTGAGCCTTACCATGGCTCTGCTGCAAACCCTATAAAAGGGTGCAGTGAGCACGTGCGCGGCCTATAGTGCTGGTGAGGATCCCAATTTGTTTGTTTTTGGGCCTAATGGTCCAGGGAACCATGGAGGTGCCTGCTGCAGACTGGGTAAGTGGGTAGGGAGGGAGGGAGGGAGGAAGGACACCAACATCCTTAATCCTGTGTGACACACATTGCCCAGAAGAAAATTAGTGGAAGTGCCAAAAAAAAAAAAAAAAGAAACATTTTCATCCATTGTGTATAGATCTGGTAGCTTTCTAACCAGTGTTGTATTAGTGTTTGTTGCTGCCCTAACGTCCAAGCCATGCCACCCCCTCTATGTTGCCATGTTACTTCTAAATGCTGGGATACAATGTCATCCCTATGACCTATGGGGCACAACTTTGTACATAGCCTATGGACAACATAAAACAAACAGAAACCCTCATGATAGTTGATAGTTCAGATGATGGTTGGGCTGCCAAAAGAGGAATGGGAGCACCCCTACCATTTGGCTTTAAGTTATGGCTGCTTGCAACCTAAGTATTTAATTGCTATTCTACATATAGACAGCGTGATCTATAGCTTAAGAATGACTTTATTTAGCAACGCATAATGCTTCTATGTTACTAAGTAGATTAAGCCCCTTTACTTTCTATGCAAATACATGTGCTTTCTTTTAGGAATGACTGCCCTCTTTATTAGGACAGACATATAAAAATTGAACTCTCTAATGTTGTAATTTGATTATTTTTAATAAATTCAGCCTATATTTTTTTATATGTTCCATTTATCTACCTTCCTTTTTCTAGTTTAATAGGCGTATATAAAGACTCCATAGCATAATGTACCTTAGCCAAGGTGAAAAGCCAATGTGATAAAGTATAATCTTTAATTATCTGCAGAACAGAGGCAGTGAGTGCATAAATTAATATTTAGTCTACTGTAATTCAATAACCTGTTATGTGGATTATTTAATAAAAGGAAATAAATTAGATAACATATTCCCCGATGCTCCAAGCTGCAGGGAGTTTTACCTTAATATGAGAATTCCTACCTGCTTCACTTATTCTAAACACTAGGGAGAGGGGAACGCAAATTACATTTCATAGATATTAATGTTTCAGCATTTATTTGCAATACTGAGCACCGAGGTCGCCATCACATCGTTCTCCAGCTGCTTTGGTCCTTCGGTTCCGCTCCTCACCACCCTAAACCAGTCATTGCTCTTACAGCCAGTTTAGCGTTATGGGTCAGTTAAAGCGCTTTAATCCATCCTGTTTTTATTGTAATTTATTGCTAAAGTGTCAGTATATTGCTCCACAGTTGACCACAAGTTCATAACCGTGACGTACTATAGAGAAAGGTAGCATAAGAGGTAATGTATGGTAATGTACTAACTTGGTAAACTCACAAATGCTTGGGATACATATTAAACATTTCTAAAAGATAGAGGCATGTGTCAAGCATCAGATACTTGAGACTTGTGTTGCCTTTTTTGCCATTTCTTGTGTCCTTTCTGTCTTTGTCTGAAACGCAAATGAGTATTCCTTTGGATATTCGTTCTACATTTATGTATTTAGAAGTGGCTCGAAATGAAAATGGGGGTCTTTTGCTTTGCTCATGATCAAGGTAATGCTCAATAGCCGGTGAAAGCAGCTCAAGGCTGACCGAGGATGTAACTAAAGAGCTCTTCATGGAAGAAGGGCAGCTCAAGTCTCTGAAGGGTGGTGGGATCTCAAAACTCTGCAGAATGTTGGGACATTTCAAAGCTCTGAAATGGCTTAAGGCCACTGAAGGATCTACCGTGTGCACTAAGGTTACTTATGACATCACTGCTGCTGGGTTCAGCTTATTTTACTGTAAAACGAGTATAAAATTAGTGACATCTAACTCAGAATTCCAGAATATCCAATTAAGCTGAACTCATGTTTAATGAGCTGCATCAGTTTCCATTATACCTTTTATGTACTTATATAATATGGGAAATACTGCCACACACGCAGCTTTGTACTGCTGTCTGCGTTAGTAAAGATATTTGACCGTGATTTGACCATCTACAAATACTTCAATTTCCTTTTCGAGATATGCAAGTCCTTTCATTCAGCCGAATATTTCCTGCAGCAGCAGCTAAGATGTCAGATCTTGTCACTTGGTAAAATACACAGCATGATAGCAAAACAGAATGTCTCTATTGTATCCGGAATAGTTCAATAAGTTAATGAAATGAATGCCCCACAAGGCTTGTTATTTATTCCTTCATGTCAAAAAACCGGTTGCGCACAGTTCACATTGGTGTTTAAGCTAGGCGTTCAATGATAGACTTTTAGCCAGGGTGTCATGGGCTCTGCAAAATTATGGGCCTGTTGGCTGTTAACTCAACTAATTTAACCCCTTTGTTACCAAGGCTTCTACTCCCCCAAGTGAACAAAGCTTTTTGGTCACTGTTACTATATCTTTGTTCAACCATGATTCCTCTTTTCCATGTTTAATGTGCCCTCAAATTATATATTGTTTTTTCAAGGACTTTCATTTTATTCTGCTTTTTTGTATAGTCTTTCATTTAATATGACAAACAGCAAACAAAATTAGAAAAAAACCACAAATATATTTTTCTTCCACAAATTAGGTGCATTGATAAAATGACCTCCAATTTATCTTCAGTAGAATAGCAGTAGAATATTCCACATGCATCAGTTTTTGTTTTTTCCCATTCTTAATCCATTTTATCATTTGTTTTCATTTAGACTTTTTTTTTTGACTGGAGATCCCTTTGAGGTCTTGGTGATGACATCATTAGAGTATGTGTATTAATATTTATTATTTACTTATTTTATTTTTACATTTTTTTTTAACTATTTGAAATTTTTATAAATATTTTTGAAGGGGGGGGTATAGAGTTTCTCCATACACTCATGTGGATCTCTACTGCTGCTGGGAAAACTTCCCTGTCGGGGATATACTATTATGTCCTCGATCATTTAGACCATGTTTAGTAGGTCTTAAGAGTCATGAAGGGGTTTAAGAATAGCAGCCAGCCAGTAGGCAGCATTGCTAAGGCATAATGTTTAGCAAGTTTGCCTGGCGATCCATTACTAAACAAGCTCAGAAGTTGAAAGTTGGGGCACCTAGTATGATTGACACATGTAATGAAATGGATGACCTCGCTCCTTTTTCACACCCATTTTCACTCACTTTCAGCTAGACAGCAGAACTAGCGCTCCAGTTGGGGAGCTGGATAACATAAGGATAATATGCACTTTATATTTTAAGTAAATGGCCTGTTAAAAATGGTTATCAGTCAATTGTTTTCTTTTTTTGTATTAGGACATCCCTTTCCTCCCCTAAAGCATGGTGTCATGTGCGGAGAAATGGGGGGAAAAAAAGTCAGATATAAAGAGGTGCGTGTGTCTCTAAAAATTCAAAAAAACTTTTGATTGAAAGAAAACAGAAGCGAGCAGAGGGTAGCTGTGAGAAAGTGTAAAACAATTTCTGTCTTGGTGGTGGGTAGAAAATTGTCGGTGCTTAGTTAAAAAAATATATTAGGATGGCTACCTCTGATCTCACAGATGTGACCTCATTCGGGTACCCAAAGGGATCTTATTTAGTAGATTTTGAATTAGAGTAGAGTATATTCTGCACTGCCAGTAGTACAAACCTCATGGCTCCATCCCAGCAGGAAGAAAATATTTGAAGGAGTAGAGTCTGGAACTGCTGTGACCTTTTCCATTACTGGTTCAAAGAGTAGATCTAAATTTTTTTTAAATCAGTGATTATGCTGTGGGTCACTGCAATGTCAAAACTGTCCATGTAAAAACGTGTTATATCGGCATTAAGATATCAGTCATGTAGTAATTTGGGGGGGGGGGAATCCAAGCATTCAAATGTATCCTTGATTCTGTAACGCGATCCAGATACAAGCAAATTGTATCTTATACAAGAAATATGCCGTGCTAAATAAACAATGCCGCTCTGCAGTAATAGTTCCATATCAATCAAAACTTCTTTAAACTTAATCTCATGTAGCTACATGTAGCTACAAAATACTGGAATCACTAAAAATCATAATTAACCGATAACTATTTCCCTCAATAACTAATTTGGGACTGCTGGAGAGGATCTTTTAGCGTAATTTAATCACAAAGGAATTAAATGGAGGCATTGTTAAAACTGAGGCTACTCATTACAACTGTAAGTTATGGTTATGGTGCCGCCATAGAGCACATGCTGCTTCAGATACAGAGCAGAATATGGTTTTACGATCATTAAAGTGGATTTACAGCACCAAATGATGCAAAAAAAGCCAATTACAGCTTGGAATGATACATAAAAAATATGATTCCGTTTAATAGCCTTTACACAATACATGAGTCCAACTTTAACTCATCCTTATGGGTTTAATCTCTGTTTTTAAAGCGGCAGTAACACCTGTATTTTTCCATCACAGGGGTGAGATAGTCACATGCTCACAGTACATCCCCCCATAGAGACAGTATTCGGGAATGAACCCGGCAAACTGCAGAATCATTTCACAAACTGGGAAAATAAATGTATAAGATAACCAGCAGTGACTTCCTCAATTGGCATAAAATCAAACTTCATCATTCCATCAGCTGCGCGGCCGGCAGACTAACCATGAAGACAGCCGCTGAGCGGCTGCAAATGGCATTGAACGCCTCCCTCGGTGCCAGGGGTGGGCTGGGCAGGGGGGCAATTGCCCCCCAGGCTGCCCGAAATCTAATCAAAGCGGCCGCTGGGTGCTGATGCGGCCGGCCGGCATCAGCACCCAGCAGCCGTGTGCGATGGCCGTCTAGTGATGGGAGCAGTGTGAGGGGTGAAAGCTCCGCCCCCTCGCACTGACCTTTCACCCCTCACGCTGCTCCCATCACTATGCGGCTATCAGACTGCTGGGAATGTAATCTGAACGGCCGGTGCGTGCTGATGCCGCCGACCGCCTCTGCTTTGATACTTTTTTTTAACTTTATATGGCAAGCCGATCCAGTTTACCATATAAATTTAAAAAAAAGTGTTAAAGTAGCTCCGGCCGGCGGCATCAGCACGCACCGGCCGTTTAGATTACATTCCCAGCAGTCTGATGGCTGCATAGTGATGGGAGCAGCGTGAGGTGGAAGCTCCGCCCCCTCGCACTCAGACTGCTGCAGCACCGGATGTCAGGTCAGTGGCATCCTGTCAGCATAGGGCTGAGGAGAACAGTGTGCAGCTACCAGGAAGTCAAGAGAAGTAGAAGGTTAGTAAAATAATGTATTTTTTGTACTGTATAATGTTTTTTGTATTTGTTAAAAACAAAAAAAAAATCGGCATGTGTGTATGTAAGTGTGTCCTCCTATATGCCACTCTGCCTCCAGAAATGCCTTATACCCCCCTATATGCCACTCTGTCCCATGATATGCCTTTTAACCCCCTATATGCCAGAGTTGCATATAGGGGTATAAGGTATTTCTGGATGCAGAGTGACATATAGGGGGTCAAAAGGCATATCTGGAGACAGAGTGGCATAAAGGGGGTTAAAAGGTATATCATGGGGCAGAGGAGCATATAGGAAGGTATAAAGCATGTCGGGGAGGCAGAGTGGCATATAGGGGGCATAAGGCTTTTCTGGAGGCAGAGTGCCCCATGATATGCCTTTTAACCCCCTTCATGCCACTCTGCCTCCAGAAATGCCTTATACCCCCTATATGCCACTCTGTCCCATGATATGCCTTTTAACCCCCTATATGGCAGAGTGGCATATAGGGGGTTAGAAGGCATATCATGGGACAGAGTGGCATATATTATTTTTTATTTAATATGGCAAGCTGGATCGGCTTGCAATATAAAGTAAACAAAAATGTCCCATGATATGCCTTTTAACCTCCTATATGGCAGAGTGGCATATAGGGGGTTAGAAGGCATATCATGGGACAGAGTGGCATATAGGAGATATAAGGCATTTCTGGAGGCAGAGTGGCATATAGGGGGTTAGAAGGCATATCGGGGGGGGCAGAGCTGCATAACTCGGGGGTAGGTTGTCAAATGAAAGGAAATAAAAACCAAACATGTCTCAATCATAGCTTTTATTAAATATGGAAAAAAATAGTCTACATGAATTAATAAAGAAATAAAAGTTTCTTACCAGAATATCGTGAAGAATAATGTGATCAGTGTTTTGTTCCACTGAATAAAATGGAACTCTTTCATCTAAAAATGTTCGCAGTAGTAAATGTTTTGATTCCATTCTGTGTAATGTATTTCATTTATTAGGGCCTTTTAACACTTTTGCTTTCTGGCATTTTAATACAAATAATGAGATAAAAAGAATGGCACATAGTGTGACTCGGGTGTGTATAAGGGGTGCGTGTGGGTATAAGAGCTTCACCGTGAGATAAACTATATGGGGCTGGTCTCCAAATTTTTCCAAGGCTGCTTTTCAGTCCCAGTCCGGCCCTGGTTAGGGTGGCGGAATTAGCATCGTTGTTGGAAGTGAGACTCATGAGACCATGTAATTGCGTATGACACATTGACCAATTGAGGGCAGAAGTTGGCAACGGAGGTCCGGTAAGATAAAACACATTCTTCTGAATTTTATAACATGCAAGGTACGTTGGAGGATACAGAAAAGATTTTAATGTCAGCTAATGCCTGGTATATAAAGGTGTATTGGAATCCCTAAAATCACATGGCGTTTATTCATATTGGACTTTTGTTTCTAGACTTTTTGATTATGGTTGATTATACCAATATCTTGAATATATAATTAAGCTCCATTATATTTTTGTGCATTTAGTTTTGCACAAATTCAGGCATTTTATTATTTAAATATGTTTAAAAGTACAGTATATACAGAACTGGTGGTATTTTATACAATATATATCCTGAATACGTGTTTGCAATGTCATAAAGGCGCATGATAAAAAAAATACATATACATATATATATATATATATATATATATATATATATAGTTTTTCCTGAGAATTTAGTTTAGTATGCATATTATACTGAGTGAATGGCATTCCCAAGATTTTATGTTACATAATTAAAAATACCGTTTAAGCTCTTATTGTATTAGAATATTTCACGTCCTTTGTTTTCTGACGTTGCATATACAGTATTTTGTTTAACAAACAATGACCCACAGTGGGGAAGAATATTAGGAAGAATGCAGCAAACCTTTCTCCATGTTTAATAAAAAAAATGAATGGGTCATTCTGCTTACCTTATATTACTAAACATGAAACTAACGCATGGTAATTTATAGACAACATCGTCTCTGTTGGAACAAAAAACACTAGTCTAATGAATTTGAGAATTTGGTCCTTGACCATTTAAACCTGAAGGTCAAAAAACTTTCCCAGGAGAAAAAACTGATTGAGGTGGATAAATGATATCCCAAAGGCCCTACATCTCTATAGTCAAAACATAAATGAAATCACCTCTCATACTCAAGCTAAGGTCTTTTAGAACCCAAACATAATAAAACGCCACTATTCCACACGATATGTCCCCTCTGGTTGCACATCACACAAAAACCAGAATAAGCAGGCAGCTCCATTGTAATTAAATCAGTAACAAACATGGAATAAGCTCACTCGACAATGTGTTCTTATGTGCTTTATAGCAATCAAAAATAAAATAATCCAGTCACAGAATGCTCATTGAACCTAGTAAAAATAAGTTATTTACAATTATTTCACCCTGAGATACATGTTAGTGACATGTTAGACAGATGTGGAGTATTTCTACAGTAGCCTACCAGTCAACCATGAACTCACAATAAACCACAAAAGCCTCAGTTATACGCACAAGATCCAGAATACCAAAGAACATTAATATCAGACAAGTTAATACACGGGTCAAGGATTTTATATAATACTGTTTTAAGCGTAATATTTTCTCATGTACACATATACAGGCATGTTGTAGTTTTTCATCTGTAAAGGATTAACATTGACCACTAAAAAGTGTCTCTGGAATATAAACGAATAGTTGTTCTAGAACCATATAGATACAGTATGTTTCACTTTTTCTTAGTTCAGCTATATAAAAAACTTCAACGTTAACAATTGCACATGGTAATTAAACGGCTAAAAGTAGCCATCTAATGTGCCATGAAAGTTGAAAGAGTTAATCATGTCCTGTTGTGTTTTGATATGGCACATGCCACATATAGACCCAAGCCACTAAAGAACGGACTGTCCAAAGACTAGGATAAAATGACTTAAACATTAATCACTCTCGTTCATTATAAGCCTGTTAGGGATCCTGTCTGTTTTTTACCGCTAGAAACATTAGTGCAAGAATACGCTCTGAAGGTACACTTTCTAAGACAAATAGGCATAAATTAAAATGAGGCATTCGCACTGATTAAATCTTTTTAATTATAACTGCTGAAATTCCAATCAATGCTGCAAATGATGCTCTATATTTGTCTGAGAACAATATTTATTAAAAACATCTAAGTTGCTTAAAAAGATGATATAACACCAAAATGCATATCAAGTTGTGTTAAAACAAAGCAACATTAACTGGTATCCTTCAACAGATCACCGTTTATGTACCGTAAATTTCAGGTAATAAAGACTAAGTCGCCGTCTTCAAATTCTAATACTTCTATTCGCAACTCAAATCAAATGTTGGCGCATTCTTTAAAGCCTAATAAATTTACCTCTAGGTACCAACAATGGGGCTTATAAATAAAACTTAATTCTGGTGTAAGGTTTAAATTGGTCTTATCACCATAGCAACCAATGAAATGATCAAATCCACAACAATCCAATGGGTCTGCTATTCATAATTCTTCAGAAAAATCATCCTCAATACATTGAGACGCAAACACTGCTTGGAAGATGACATCTTTCTTCTACCCTCTCTGTTTTTGTCATACCTTATTTTATATACTCTTCTAAAACAAATAAATAATAATAATATACTCTTCTCATTTCAATGATTTCTAGATATTAGATAGAGAGCACCATTTTGATAGGGCCTAACAATAAACTGGCTAATCTCATCAATGTATCACCTTTCAACACTCAAAGAGTTAAAGTAGATTGAAATCCAGAGTACCTGTAGGACTGCTAACTGGACTAAAGGGATTTAGATGATTACCGAGTTCAAACAAAGTGCAGCGCCGTGTGTCGTTAAATGCATGCATGTATGTTGTCCCTAGATTAGATTTGAAAAACTATAGTTTCATCTCCTTATCCAAGTCAACAAGTATTGGACCATTGTCATGAGAGTTTGGAACTCATGGCTCTCCTACTTTATGAAATAGAAATCAAGCAGTTTGCAGTTAATAAAGCATTGGTGACCCCATCAGCAGCTGCGCATGTACTAACCACTCTTCCGCAGTCCTCATTAGTTGACTAATGATTTAGTGAAGGTGAAGCTATGTCACTAGGTGTTTGGTAAAAGGACATATTCTACACATTACATCAGGAAAGAGTTCTGAGAAAATAAGATGACCTATTAGAATAGGTCCACTTCCTTGTAGTGATTTCAAAAAATCCACAATGAGCAGGGATTTCACCATAAAGCATTAGATCCACTTTTTTGTTTAATTTACAGAGAACCACACTATCTTACCGGCCAATAAATATCCATACATTTATATTATATATACATACATATTGTGAAAAAGTGCGGGACAATTTATGGAAGCTTCTTTAGACCTGCTTTGGTAATGAATAGCCTGCTTTTTGTCAATTAAAATAATGCCCGGGTAAACAAGTTGGGATGGCAAACCATGGTAAGGGTCACTGGGGCTAATCTGGAGAGCAGGTTGGTCCGGTGCTCCAACAGCACTTCTTGCTATTTAGATCCAGTCCAGGAGCTCCTCAGGTGTGGACTATTTGGTGGCTGATCAATAAGCACGGAATGTGTAAAAGGGAATCATCCTGATGAAGCAGAGAAGCCATTGTTATGCCAGCTGGGAGAGCCGATGGACTGAGGAGTGGTTGAACTCTTGATTTTTACCTTGGAAGGAACACTCTGACGTGTTTAAGTTTTTGTAGCAGGAGAGAGGTAGAGGGATTTGCGTCCCGAACAATTTAAAGCTATGCTGTCATATTATGTGCTTGTAATATATAGTTACTGCTGTGTACATTATCTGTTATGGGAAGAATCCGTTGAGAATAATGAGACTTTATAAGTACAGGAAGTAAATCATGTCAGTTTTCCACCAACTGATTCATATTTCACAATAAAAAGATAATCTTCGGAACAAATTTACATATAAATGTACAATCAGCAGCTTTTGAGATTTACAAACGTATCTAAAGGAAGCGTTTACAAACTCCATCTGCTCTGAGCAAAGGAATACAATTACAGGTATAATTCCTGTTTATTATATGTATTGGGTTACAGAAATCATTGCTAAATATGTTCTGTTCAGAATGTAGCACCATAATACATGGACCCCCCCCACATTAAACAGTGCCAAAATGAGTCTAGTCCTTTCTTAAAAGCACCCATATGAACTATACTCCTCACTTCCCGGGGTAGCGCATTCCACAGTTTTACTGCCATCACTGTAAATATCTATTTATTTAAAACGGAACCATTGTTCTTCTAGTCTTAAATGGTGGCCGCCAGCTCAGACTGGAGGAGGATGATCAATTTGCCTGAAAAGGGCTTGTCCTGACATTTCAAATATTAGCACAGGTTATGAGATCACCCAAGGCACCTTTTTTCCCAGAGGAAACCAAGTTTGGCCAAGTGGTCATCATAATTTGTCACTTACATTCCATTTATTGACTACCTCTTTTTCTTATTCCCTCCAACACAAAATATCCTTGTGGATCCATGACCAAAATTAAACTGCATATTCAAGTAAGGTCTAACCAGAGTCATTTTCTGTTCTTTTGTATGCATGCAAAATATTGTTTGCTTTTTGCTATGTAACATTTCATATTATAATATAGTTTAGTTTATAAGTATATTCAAATATTTCTTCTAATTGGGTCCCCTAGTCTAACCCCATTTTGTTTGTACAAATCATTTGTTTGCTTGTCCGTGCATTTCTTTAAATTTATCAGTGTTGAATTTCTTCTACCAATGACTAGTACTAATTTAAATCATTCTACGACGCCCTGATTACAAATTACAACCCTGGATAATCTGGAAATATAGATATTTTGCTTTCAAAACCCATGCCTGTGTAATTTAGATATTTTCTATGTACCTTATGATTAAATTATGTTTAATAAAGTCTGACAAATACAGATTCAAGAATAGATTGATGTACTGTAAGAATGTAAAAATAAAAAAAAATGTATATAATACCATGGGACTTGAGTGACCTTTCAACTGATTCGCTGATTCTGTTCCACATATATCAGTACATCACCATATCTTTTAATTTCTAAAAGCTATCTGAGTGGTAATATTACAGACCGTTTAACAGAATCCGTAGACGATGGTAGGTATATTATGTTCAAAAGATGAACCAATATGAAATGTAATGTAAAATATTTCTTCCCCACATAAAATATATATATATATATATATATACATATACTGGGTGATTCCTTTTTAGCTGTATGTACATATTGGTAATTAGTATCCCGGAATCTGAATTCATATGGATTTTTAGGGTGTGATTCCCTTTCTACAATATATATTGTATTTCCCCAAGTATAACCCGCACCTTAATTTTGGGGCCCGAAATTTAAAAAAAAATATTACATAGTTATTGTACTGGCTGCCTGGGCATGATAAGAGTGTGATTGATGTTAGCTGCTAGCAATTGTTAGCAATCACACTCCTATCATGCTCAGGCAGCCAGTACATGCACATCACATTCAGCCTTCCTGTGCCCTCTATACACACACTCACACATTCACATTCATTCATTGACTCCCCCACCCTAACCTGAAATGCAGATCTTCTGGTGCCGCTCGTAGACTTCCGTGGGGGCCGCTGTTTCCCTCTGCATTGCTCGAACAGCAACGGAGCAGAGTCATGTGATACATTCACGTGACTCCACTGTGTTCCTGTGTTGCCTCGACGGATCACGAGACGCTGCTGAGCAACACAGAGGTAAGCAGGTCCCCTTTCCGGTAAAAAATCTACCACCACTTTATAAGACGCACCCAGTTTTTAGACCCCAAGTTTTTTCTAAAAAAGGTGCGTCTTATACATGGGGAAATATGGTTTATTATTTTAAGTTTAACACTAATAACATTTACATCAGCCATCGCCTTAACCCTTTTATTATCCAACTTTGCATTGGGTTTTGATTCTCTATAGAATTTAATCACTATAGCCGTATACCGTCAACGCCAGCTGGACAATTCTTTTAAAATCTTTTCTATTTTCATAAAAAAATAAATTGTGAACTGCTCTGTTTTAAGCCACTTTTAGCTCCAGAGTATTATAAATGATAAAATTCAACGTTTAGCCTTTTATCTGCTTTTGAGCAGCTTGATTGAGACAGTGCTGTAGAAAGGTTTCACTAGGGCGGATTAAAAGGCATCTTCTCGACAATGTTTCAGCATATCCTGGCATACATTTTAATGTTTTTTTTTTCTCTGCGCCTTTTATTACTTTTTATTTAATTGATTGCAAGCCAGTTGATGAGTTATACAGTTGATTAAAAATGAAACAAACCCCATTTATTTTTAATAATGTGTGAACAACAGCTGGTTCTTATAGATTTTGGCAACTTCAAACCTGAAGATTTGCTTTCAAGGCAATGTCATTTAGACTGGATAATGAAATTGTTTTTTGCACCGCTGAGATTTCTCAATGTGGCTTACTGTTTTAATACAGTTAAATGGATTTCATAACTGAGGTGCATTATGGTCTTAGCATTTCCCGCAAAACATTTTTGAAGCAAAAGGTACTTTGATATTTTATTTCATGTTAAAAAGATCCTTAATTTACTAGATTGCACTTGAAACACTCATATTACTGCTTTGCTGTAATCAGGGCATTTCTTTCAGCAAACAGTGCCCCCGACACGAAGCCCCCCTTACAAACACATTTCTCTTCATACAGTTAGAATGCCAATGTAGGCATTTATCTATTTTGCACTCAAACGCAGAATTTGATGGCAGATAAGAGCCATTCATCCTATCTAGTCTGCTCATTTTTCCTAATGAAAAGACCTTAATCATTCCTTGGTCTTATCTTAAAGTCAGTGTTATGCCTATGCCATGCATGCTTAAGCTCCCTCACGGTATTAGCCTCTACCACTTGAGCTTGGAGTCTGTTCCATGTATCGATCACCCTCTCAAAAAAGTTAAACTTACTTGCATTACATCTAAACCTCTAAGTTGAGACTATGGTCTCCCGTTCTAACATTTCTCATCTGAAATAAACTTTCCTCCTGTACTATTAAATGTTTCTATCACATCCCATCTATCTCTCTCTCTTCTCACCTTCAAGCTACACATTTAATTTCTACACATATCCAGGTGGCCTCTGTTGCGGTACCACTATCCGGTACCAGACCAACTTAAATACAATGGGGCCATTTTCTATCAAAGGTGTCGGTACCCTCACGGTTCGGCCCAAGTTTCTCAGGGAAATGAATACTGCTAGATGTGACGTGAGCTCAAGTAACCTTCCAAGAAGACTTGAAACATAAAGAGGAGCACATAATTACGGAGTGACGTCTTTACATTACACACGCAACAGTGCCTTTTAAAACACATCTTGTGAAGCTGCTATAACAAAGATGTGTAAAAGTTAGTCTTGGCTACCGAGTGCCTTATATACTTATATTATTCTTTATATTTAAAAAGGAAGCTGATCAAACGCTTCCAAAAGTACATGACAAAAATAAGTGAAAAGTGCCAGGACAGCCTCATCTTTAACCCACAAAAATAATGTGACAGCTGGCACCAGGTTAAAAAAAAAAATGGATACTGTTCCCATTTCTTTCACTTTGTATTATCTGGACTAAGAAAGACTCGCAATTTTATTTCATTCCTTTAAACAAAAAAAGGAAATAGTAAAATAACAAAAATCTACAGGTACAGTATCAGTCAAACTAAACAGTTAAATGCCACATGAAACACCGGATCTAGGACAAAGATATTCTGTAACCAGACATGACAGAGGAGCTTACTCATCAGGTAGCTTGAACATCCTCAAGAACGTGTTATATCTGAATTAAATATATCACTGAGTCACACAGTGCGGAAAACCACGTCAAATCATTGACAAATCCAACTGTGCATGTGTTCAGCACATGGTACTCACTGGGTTTTATAGTTCTAGCTATTGCAGTATAATGCAATACTGCTGGGAAAATGTTTTGTGGACTGATAAAACTAAGATTCCATTGGGAAGAACACTCAGCACTACATATGGCATAAACAGGGCACCACATACCCACATAAAAACATCATCCCAACGGTGAAGTATGGTGGAGGGAACATCATGTTTTAGGGCTGCTTTGCTGCCCCGGGGCACGGACAGCTTGCCATCATCGAGGGGACAATGAATTCCCAAGTTTATTAAGGTGTCAAACAGGATAATGTTAGGATGGCTGTCTGCCAGCTTAAGCTCAGTGGATGTTGAGTGATGCAGCAGGACAATGACCATAAACATCAAAGTAAATCTACTACAGAATGGCTTAAAATAAGATCTGCCTTTTGGATTGACCCCGTCAGAGCCCAGACCTTAACTTCTTGAAGATGCTGAGGAATGACCTCAAGAGAGCCGTTCAGACCAGGCATCCTAGCAATATGGCTGAGCTTAAGCTGTTCTGTAAGGAAGAGTGGTCTAAAATTCCTATGCAGGTCTGATCCGCAGCTACCGAAAGCAAAATCTGTTATTAAATCGACCAGCTACTAAATCCATTTTCTTAACAATTAATGCAAAAAACCTGGTAATTGCAAAGGGTTCACTTAATTTTCCTTCCCACTGTATATAGAAGATACAATTAAGAGGATAAGCAGTTCCCTAAGAAATAAATAAAAGGGGCAAATGCATATGGGGGATTCTGCAGGATTCTACAAAAATGTAAATGGACTGCATAGTTGTCATATTCACTAAAGTGCATACTGGAGTGTCCTTTTACCTGCTTTAAGCACAGATTAACTCTAAATAAGAATTATGCATCATGTTTAAATGTGGCTATAAAATGGACAACACAAGTTGGGGGTATGAGTGCTAGGAATCATGTCATTCTCGTCCATAGCATCTTTAGGAACATTGCGGTATGATATGTACATTACATGCTAGCAAGTTGCATTGTACAGTAAAGGACACTTATCTCCATTACTATATATAATCTTAATTAATTTATAATGATGAAGACACACGATGAAGGTGATCAGACATTTAGAATATCTGTCTCCATGCAAGCTGACTTTAAAATGTCAGGCCATGGTAACTATAGTAACGCTTCGGGCCGGTACGTGCTGCCTTATTTTTATTTAGTAGTGTTTGCGGCTTTGGCTACGTATAAATTGTCCCTCAATATGATAATGCCGTGTTATTATGTTTCATGTCTGTCGTCTTACATTCGTTTCAATGTAAAGGTCTGGAAAAGCTGCTAAGCCGGAGACTTTAATTAAATTGCATTAGCTCCATCAACTGTACATACTGTCAACTGGATGATCTAAATAGGCTATTCTATCATGCTTGTATTACAACTGACTTACATTTTGGGAGGTACTAGCTGTTTTCCTCAAGTCCTCTTGTACTTACCGTATTTATCGGCGTATAACACGCACTTTTTAACTAAAATATGTAGCTGAAAACCTACCTGCGTGTTATACGCCGATAAATCCTAGAGCCAGTGGCGGAACTACCAGGGTCGCAACTGCGACCGGGCCCTGGAGTTCTGCCAGTCAGGGGGGGCCCAAGGGGTGCCGAGCGGTTGCTGAAGACGACCGCTCGGCAACTCTCGGGCCCCCCTGACTGACAGAAATCCAGGACTCCTCTGCTGGCGGCGGCCGCCGCCTGCCTCAGCCGCCGCCGCCGCCTGCCTCTGCCGCCGCCTGCCTCAGCAGCAGCAGCAGCAGCCGCCGCCTGCCTCAGCCTCAGCGATTCAACTCCTGTGTTGGAAGCGTGAGGCGTTTGTCTCGGGTGCCGGCGCTCAGCAGTGAAGCGCCGGCACCCGAGACAAACGCCTCACGCTTCCAACACAGGAGTTGAAGGTAAGTGACCGGGGTGGGGTTAGGGAGAGAGAGGGGAGATCCTGAGAAAGGGGGTTAGGGTGTGTGTGTCTGAGTGTGAGTGTGTCTTACTGTGTGTGGTTTCCCAGATAGCAGTGATTCTGATGAAGTTTTTTTTGTTCAGTTTTTTTGTTCAAAAATGGGGGTGCGTGTTATACGCCGATAAATACGGTAATTAGCGGTCCCTCAAGGACACCTGATTTAGTTTAGTATGCATACCTCCCAACAGTCCTAGTTCAGACAGGACAGCTTTAAAGTGCCACAAGGTGGCTTTTCACATAAGGTGGACAAGTGGCCACACTTCTGGAAGCAGCCCTGCCTACTCATGGTGCCTGTCCCTCCGCTCTCGCCACACCCTCCAACACAGGTGCCCCGATTTGCATATAGGAAGCAATATAAGTCTATACTCCAATCAGTAAAGGAAGTTGAATCTGTTACCCAATACTTCTGATATGTACTATTCAAAGAAAGTCTCAGATATATGTGAAGGTATCCTGCAAACCTGCGCCATTGGTGGACCTTGATGACGTTAGGTGGGGTCCAGTGGATAACTTGTAAGATACAGCTGGTTACAAGAAGTTATTCAACTCCCTTTTGTTTCATACATTGAAGGAAAAAAGTATTTGATCCCCTGCTGATTTTGTACATTTGCCCACTGACAGACAAGATCAGTCTATAATTTTAATGGTAGGTTTATTTGAACAGTGAGAGACAGAATAACAACAAAAAAAATCCAGAATAACGCATTTCAAATAAGTTATAAATTGATTTATATTTGACCCCTTTGCAAAACCTGATTTACTACTTGGAGGCAAAACCCTTGTTGGCAATCACAGATTTCTATGGGATTAAGGTCTGGTGACTGGCTAGGCCGCTCCAGGACCTTAATCTGCATCATCTTGAGCCACTCTTTTGTTCCCTCGGCCGTGTGCTTTGGGTCATTGTCATGCTGGAATACCCATCCACAACCCATTTTCAATGCCCTGGTTGAGGGAAGGAGGTTCTCACCCAAGATGTCCCCTTAGCAAAAAAAAACACCCCCAAAGCATAATGTTTCCACCTCCACGTTTGACGGTAGGGATGGTGTTCTTGGGGCCGCCAAAAAACATGGCAAGTTGAGTTGATGCCAAGTAGCATGATTTCGGTCTCATCTGACCTCAACACCATCACCCAGTTCTCCTCTGAATCATTCAGATGTTCATTGGCAAATAACCAAGAACCGAGCATATGCAGATATTGCAATCCCACATTTGCTAAACCCTGGAATGAGATACTTACTCTAATAGTTTGGTGGCATATCAAATTTACCTCTAATACATCAAACAGCACCTCTCACACACTGCATTCTGTTATTGCTTCCATTACTCACAGTGATAGAATACTCTTGCCACTTTTTCATATCATGGCAAATACCAGTAAAAACGAATATTCTATCAGTGGAATATTACATTGCTGTTCTGTGTATGTGTACGCAGCAGCTTTTGTTCACAAATACAGTATTCAAGAATACAATGCAGATTCTTCTGGGGTTTTCTTCAGTGTTTCCTCATGCCATCTTGGATGAAAACTGGTACAGCGGGTTTTGGCAACAAGAAAGGTTTATAAAGACTACAATTACTTCAAAACCAAAATGACTGAAATGTTCCAATAACATGGTCACTGTACAGATGTGCGCTATCCACAAAAATGGACCTCGGCATACTGGAAGTATGATGACTTGGCTATATATATATATATTCTGATACTTGAAGACATTTTAATTTTTTTTTTTATATATAATTTTTTATTGGAGAGTTTTGATTAGATTTTTTTTTTGCATGTATATCAAACTCTGTTACAGAATAAAGAAATGTTTTGGTTGATGACAAAGATATTACAAGGTCAAGGGAACACCAAGATCATTTCTTTAATAATGATATTAATGAAGACTCAGGCTGCCAGTTGATTTTATATCACAGCCCCTTAGGGGACAATGGCACCCAGACTCCATGCTGGACCTCTCTTAAAAAAAAAACAAAGCTACTTCGGTGTGAATCCTCCTCTATCAGCCGAATTCACAAATGAATCCTGTGTGATGAAACCACGCAGGAGGTTGCTAAGGATTCAACTTAACTACACTGGAAATAGTCAAAATGAATAGTGACGCTCATTAGCATGACTGTTCCTTTAATGGTTATTAATTGCAGCACCAGAAATTATTAGGGAATGTGACTTTTTAAATTATCCGTATTTAAAAAAATTATATTTATACACTGTTATTGTACAATTTTACCATGTTTCAATAGATTAAATAATGTGCTCCAGTCCCCTTTCATTTCTCAAATGAAAGTGCCTCATTTTAGTGACATTACCAAATACACGCAGAGATACACCAATAACGGTGAGAAAAGCCGTAATAAAAAACGATATGTATTCCATGTGCATCTGAGGATGATAAACCCCAGCTATTACTTTATAGGTTAATGCAATAGCTTTACATGCAAATGGCGATTTCCAGCAGAGTGCCTTGGAGAAGATCATCTAAGCGTCACATCAGAGGATTCAAGCTTAAGAAAACTTGTCGTATGCCACCTCAGGTCTACATTTTAATGTAAGGAGATGTTGTTTCCAGGGCATTGGGCATTTCAGGAGTCAGCATCTTCATTTTCATAAGAAATTCTACAACAGCTACTGGCGTCAACACAGCTGATCTGATGTATATAGTGCACAATAGTCATCATACCAATATACCACAGTGTACATTGTATAATTCTTTTATATATTCCACATGATCCACCATTTGAAGGCATTAAAGAGGGTGCTTTACTGGCCATCTTGTAGTTGGAAGTTCACCTTCTATTACCCTCAGTGGGAAAGCAACCTAATTGTCGAGGCATAACTAACATGCAAACGGCATTTCCCACACCCAATGAGGAGCGGTCGGGAAACACTGAGATGGGAAAAGTCTGATTTAGGTGTGATTAAACATTCCTCAGATAGGTATTTGGCTAATCTAAGTTAAGACAAAAGGACTGATTAAGGTTTCAGTCTTTACAGCAGGAAAAGCTTAGATTCAATGGGGCAAATGGATCTTATCTGCGATCAAATTCTATGTTTCTATGATTCAGTCACTACGAGGTTAAATCTCAACACATGCAAAGCCAGTGCTATAAAATTAGACAAAATATCCATGATTGATTACTTTAAAAAGAACTCTAACCTCTCGTAGACCTATGCGCTGACATTTATTATGAATTAGATTTCTAAAGGGAAAATCTAAGAGGCATGTTTCAAGTGATACAACAAACTGAGCAAGTGTGACATTAAATTTAATGACAGAGCTTATTAAAGCCACAGGGAAATTAGTTATGAAACAATTCTAATCAACCTTAATTTTCTACACTCTCCTAGGTATTGTAAAAGTTTTCAGTGACTTGGTGCCCCAAGAGATTATAACACAGAAAGAGAACGGCTGGAGAACTTGCTGAACCAGTAGCCCATGATATATTTTCCAGATTGGCCACTCTGCACCCCACTAAGAATCCAAATATTTTAATAGCTTATGAAAATGTAGTGACCTGAAAGTTCTCTTAGTTACACTAATATAAAATTACGGTAACTAGTTAGATATCTGGGGGTCAATTCTTTTCATACAGCCTTTTAATTACGGTGGACAAATGCCAGTTATAACGATACAATTAGGTGTAGAATATCAAGGAGCCAACTTGAGAATCTGAAATACTGAGAATTTGGCCATTCATCTTGAAAATGGAACAAAATGATGGAATGATGGGATAAAGTGTAGTGGGCTATATTATTGTTAATGAATCCATTTTTATTATGGTAAAAAATGCATCTTATTTGAACGTACTGTGGGGTATTTAATAGTATTTACTATTGTGTAAATATGTATGTTGAAAAACTGGGTTCATGCAGACAACCACTAAAGAACATCCCTGGAATTAATTATTGATGTAAAGGCTATATTTATATCTATATATCCGTTAATGGTCACAGAGACCTAACAGTAGGCTTCAATGAAGGTCAGTATCAAGGCGCAGTAGATAATACAGTGTAAGGAGCAGTTAGGTAGGCTGGTGAGTTTAGAACAGGCTAGCAAAAGGGTCTGCCTCACTGCAGCATAATAATCCCCAGGTAAATATAATGCGGTGGGGCAGGTAGAGCTTGATGGGCATCATGTATAACAGCCCAGGAGTTAGCATTAATAGGTCTGCTTGAGTACATGAGAATTTATTAATGTGCATTTATAGGTTCAGGGGTGTTTAGGCTCTAGAGTGTAGATAGCATTAATAAGGGGCTGCTTGACTGGGCATGGAATTCCCTTTGGAATCTGCCCCCCTCCTTAAGATAATCAGTGCTGATGGGGGGGGTCCCTAAAAGTGCCAGCCTTAGCGGGGATCCTAGCTGTCCGGGGTACGGCTAATTGGGGTGACACCATCACAAGTAGCAACCAGTGTGTCCAGTGTGAAGATGATGTTATTATGCCAATATCAGTGCCGTGCCTATGTCAGTAGTCTCTGGGAACCCAGTCATCAAGATCTAATCAGTTAGGTTTAGGCTAACACGTTTGATAAGTTGCTTCATATATTCCATTACAGTTTGCCTTAAAATAAATTGTTAAAACGATAACACTGTGGCTGTTAATCTCCAAGCCGCTGTGTATGCATTTGTATTTTACTATTTAATATTTTATGACCATATTGACATTGCATTTATCATGCTAACATACAGATCTTGGAACATAGGCAAATACCGTAAATCAAACACATAATCTAATGTATGTACATGGGGTTACCTAAATGCATTTCTTTGATGACATAAGACCAATGGAATTTTATTTATTTTTGTAATTTGCAGTCTACATTAATTACTGCATGGGGCTTCTATGACGGAGCGCCAGAAGGTCATGTCACGCCAGCGCTCCATCATAGAAGCCCCAGCGGAAGTGTCGGGCAGAATCGGAGGTTGTCTGGGCGCATCGTGCAGACGTCCACCGGCTGTCAGAGAGGAGGGTCCAGGTCTCCTGCAGGGGATCTGGATCTTACCGTGTAGTCAGACCTCTATTTGAGGTCCGATTATAAGACGAGAGGGGTATTTTTTCAGAGTTTTTGCTCTGAAAAAACCTTGTCTTATATTTAGCAAATAGGATACTTTGATTTATCTACTTTGACTCTCCGTGTCAAAACAGCAATTTATACTAAAAGCTGCACTACCATGAATTTGAATAACCTTAAGCTAGTAAAATAAAATGTGACTCAAATGTGGAATATAAATAAAGTAACACAGGGTATATATATATATATATTTATTATTATTATTACATACATGTTTATCTGGTCTTTGCTGCTTTAAATATGCACTGTTACGATTAAATGTTAATGTTCTAGTTTCCACTTACTTGTCAGTGATAAACACAGTTCAGCCAACCCACAGAAGGTAAGGAATACGCAAAAAAACGGAGAATTACTAATAGACAGTACCATGGAGAGCTCCTGCAGCTGCAGAGGAACTAGAACAGTAGGGGTGCAGAATTCAGGGCAGTATCGTGTGCTGATTACTATCATTCTTTATAAGACTAGTGGTTTCAGACATCAAGAAATGAACAAAGGATATATCATTCAGAAAGCTATACAGGACCTTTCTGCTATGTTATTTTCAACTAAATTAATGTGCGGCAGAAAAACATTCTATATATTGTTAAAATGTTTGTTTTCTTGGGAGGGTCTGTTTCTAGTCGGGCGGTTGTTCTTTACTGTTAGGGCGGTTGAGTTGTAGAATAGGCTCCCAGTTGTTTTGGCCAGTTCAAGCAATTTATTAAAAAATAGATATGAAAGGCATATACAGGGTTATCATAAGTAAAAGTAGATAAGGTGATGTTGATCCATAAGTCCGACTGCCTTGAAATTCAAGAATTATTTTCGCTTATTAGTGTATGAGTGGGATTTTTGGGAATGGATTAACTTGATGGTTTATAAGATTGTTTCAACCAAATTAACTTTGTAACTATGTAAATAATGCAAGACATTAGTACTTGTGTCCCCAATTGGGCAGGCTAACCTAACCCATGACTATTGGTATGTATGATAGATAGATAGATAGATAGATAGATAGATAGATAGATAGATAGATACACTATATCAAAAAGCATGACTAGATTACATATTTTTGCTTGAATGAACGATCTTGCTTTCAAATAGTTAAATGTAACGGAACGCCTTACAGCTATGGGAAAAGGATACAATATCATCCTACCAATACATATGGAGACAATACAAACCACTCTGTAATGACCTGCTCCTCAATAAGACTCTACAAGAGCAAAGAGGTCATCTCTTCCGACCTCAAGAGGCAGGCAGAGCGGCAGGAAGGGTCCTTTTGCAGCAACATCAATAAAGATGTGGAATTTGTTACTTATGGAGGCTGAATTTAATCAATGCCTTTAAATACGGGCTGCATGATTTATTGTCAGAGAAGTAACACGGGAAGCTACTGGGTTGTAAGGTGATTATTAGTTAGAGCTCGTTGATCCAGTGAGAAATCAGATGCCGTTTGGAGTCAAGAAGTAAAGGCACAATTGGATATCGCTTCAATGTGAGTTTTATTTTTTACTTCTGGATCAACAGCTAGGTTTTACTCGATGGGCTTGTGTGTTTTTCAACCTAAAATACTATGTATGTGTAATCATATTTACTCTACACAATAAACAAAACAGTTGTCTACGTGTGCATAAACGTTTTTGAAAAATCAGGTCAATATTCATTGTTTCTATCTCTAAACGGCAACGATCAATTATGCAAATTGAAAAAATAAAAAATAAAATCATAGTGTACACTGTGTATGACAGATGTGTTTTACGTTATTTTTGTCATTGCGCTCACAATGGGAGCGGATTGCAGGGGCTCATAAAGTGTCAAATTATCGATGCATCAGCAGGTTTTTTCCTCGGGAAATAAAGAAATAAATACAGAAAGACAAAGTGAAATGTACATAATTTTTATTGCAAGGTAGTATCTTACATTTCAAGTTTCAGCATATCGGCACAGTCCTCTGTGAACTTGGTAATCCGGTTAGTGTCCGTATCAATGAAAAATGTCCCCAATTCAAGCTTCCACTGACGCGTTTCGCACGATACGCGCAGCTTCTTTAAAGAATATCTATATCCTGATGTTCTGTTTCAAGTTTCTTTCAGTTTATCGTTTCATTTACTTAGTTATATCCTTATGACTTTTCTTTCCACAGATCCTGTTGTCATTGTGGCTATGCTTCTAATATGTTTCTAGTTTTTTTGTTACCTGAAAAGAATGCCACCCTAATTAACAGAACACAACAATATACCTTCATAAATAACGCAAATATATGTAACATTCCTACTTACATTATCTGCCTCTTATATTTCATGAATGGGGTTTTCATGGTTTTCTTCTTTTGACTATTTTGAAGGATTTCTTTGTATCGGATAAATGTAATTAAAAAATAAAGTTTTGGACTGATGCATTATTTATTATTTAGCTTTGTCAATTAATTTCAATTATGTGGACTATTGATTAGTATAGTAATTTAAATTAGTATAAGTATTTAACTTTGAATTAGTGAAAGGTAAATTTAAAACCCTATTTTTTACTGTGTTGTATGTTTTGTTAATACATTCAATGGGATTTTTTTTTTACGATAAAATACCCTAGTAAATTTTACTTTTTTGGGGGGTTTGGTAGTAATAATATCAATTAGCTGATGGTGTTGAAGCGTAAGTTTTTATCCCTGTCTGTAGAATTTAAAGTCAACCCTTTTGAGTTAGATTGTGTATATTTCAATTAACAATTTCTAACTTTTTTTTTTTGATACGAGAGAAAAGGTAACGATTAAAACCCATGTAGCCTAAAAGACATCGGCAAGCGTAGAATAAGGTGACGTTTAATCCTGCACAGATGAGACCAATTACCTCTTTAGTCTATAAGAGCATTGAACCAGTAACAAGAAAAGAAGATGAAGAACATAAGACTATTAGTGCCATCCAGTTTGTAAACACAATAACACATTGACACATGACACATGCGTATAAACACACTTTGACACGCTATACAGAAAAGACGGTGAATATTGTAATGATTGTGGAAACACAACTTGGCTGATCGCGTTGGTGAGACGAGACTTACTGTTTTTGTCTGACTGGCAACCTAGAACTGCTGATCGTTTTTGACTCTGGTGCCAACCTTGACCTCAGTCCTCCCATATCCGGACCTATGCGTTAACTTTTTCGTCAGTACTTCTGTCTTTGCACTTAGTGTGTTCGCTAAGTGTTCTATAATCCACAGGGCTTAACCCATCCAAGGGTTTAACCCTTTGAATACCAGTAGGTACACAATGGGCTTGATTCAATATTCCTGACAAAATTAGTCGTAGTTGGGAAATACCGGGGGTCTATTCAATTACTTGCTAAAGTGACATTTACAACAATGGTCGTAAAAACACAGCAGTAAGCAAATTAATTACATAACTAAACATCAGACTATGACTGTACATTCATGTGCGGTATTAACGCACAGAAAATGCTCCATTCAAACCATTAAAAAGACTAAAATGGATACATTTTTGGCGTACATTTCAGACCTTTAAAAAAAAAAAAAAAAAGTGTTTAACCTCCTCAAGACCTGACTGCAGTAAATATAGATACCATACAAGAAACGATAAAACATATTGCACAGCCAAGCAAAAACGAAAAACAAAATATTAACAGCAGTTGGCTAAGTTCCAGACTTCTTCTGGATGGGCCACTTAGAAGTTACTTTAGAGCTGGCAGAGTTCCCAGAGTAAATCTGGGAATTTAGCCAACTGTTGTATTTTCCCCGGGTAGAGAGCAAGCTGTATATAATCCCTCAACCCCCAATATGCCAGCTTTACTCCATAAGAATAAAACAAAAATGTGATGTTTTGGCAGGAGTTTAGTTACAGGATCCATTGCTGTGTCAGAAATCATTTTCCTCTCGTGTACCAGAATAACGCAGATGAGATATTTCACACAGCCTTTGCCTTTAAGGAGAGAATGGCAGGAGAAATATAACCAATCTGTGTTGGAGAAATAAAACAAATCTTTCTTCCAGTGCATTCTTACTGCCATAAAACATAAAAGTCAAACTAACCCGAAGGCATTTCTTTGGTATTATTCATGGGTAAAATTTGAAAGCAGTAAATAACATTATCCGTTTATAATGGACAATCAGCCATAACAAAAACATTCCTGAGTATAAAAAGGCCTAAAAAAAGGGCAATCCATTGTTACAGGGGAAGTTTATTAAATGAAGTAAAATGGATTCATCTTGGTTAATGCACAGTTTACCGCCCAAGTATGCCTCATAGTTTTTAATAGATGTATTTGCAGTGAAGCTGATCTGACCTCCAGGATACACGAGAACGGCGCATTAACCAATGTCATTCTAATTTCTGGTTGACATACTCATGATGTGGACAAACAAGTTTTCTGTAACTGGTATTTTATTTTAACCATTTCCATAACAGAGATCAGTGCATAACTATGGAGTATATATGGAGATATATACGGTACAATCTGTAAAAGCTTTTACCATGGTAATTCATTTTCTAGCAAAATCATATTTTTCCATAAATATCCAATATCTTTTCATGTTTTGACCACCTCAGAATGCTGCATGTTTACCTACTCTGTAAGGACACCCCTACTTCTCACTTTCTGTTCTAGAATAATTTAATATATAATACTTGTATGTCATGCCTGCACAAGAGACCTAAAACATTAGATGTTCGTGAGCGGGTTGCGCCGTAGGACAGGTTATGGAGTGGTTGTCCGTCTTCAGTGACTTCATCTCAAACTTGTTTTGTATGGCATTAGCAATAAGATTAATCTTAAACTATAAGCCTCCAAAAGGTTACATATAAAAAAGCATAGTAACTATTACATTTTCTGGTCATTCTATGTATCAGTTTAGAGTATAAGTGCCAGTCACTTTGCTCCAATTATCCCATTGTTGAGCTATCTAAGAAGATGGCTTCCTAACCGCAGATTATTCCGTGAAAACCTTGTAATAATTCTGACCTGTGATTAAGCACCTACGAGTAACTGATCAGTTTGCTTCCCATTCCCCATGTTCCCCCATCTAGTCAGTTTGTCCTGTTAAGTTAAAACATTTATAATGTATAATGTAATTATTATTCCTTTTGATGTTTTGTATAAATCGCTTGGAAAGGATCTACCATGTTCCCTCTCCTTGTCATTTCTTACTTTACAGGATACATTTTGGTGGTGGCTCTTGTCGATTGTTTTTCCGTTCAATTCTGGGTTTTATCTCCTGATGGGGAGGATTATGATGCCACGGTCAGTTCTTAGCATAACTCATTACACGAATAAACTATACTGTGTGCTTCTGGTTTGCCAGTCAATGCAATTATTTCAGAGATATGATTTTTAAAGGTTTTCTTCAGCTCATTAGACGGGAGCCCTGCTTGCCCCTGATAAAGCGGCCCTGGGTCCATACCATTTCAATTTGCACGGATTGATTATAGTTTAGCTGCACGCAGTAGGCATAACAACATAGTACAGACGTAATACTAAGAGCACTTTACTAAAGCTGTTTTTCTTAAAATAATTCATAATTATTTGTTTTCAAGTGGTTTTATTTATACGGCTAATTGGACATTGCATGTGTGACACCTTAAAGCCCCAGGAAGTGGTTTGTGTTTTTATGTACAAAATGAAATGTTTGGGTCTCTGGGCTGTAGAATTTGGAGAGCAGGTTGGGCCAATGCTCCAATTCCGAATTCTGGTTTTGCTGGATCCAGGACATTGATGAAGCTTACATCAGGCACAGGTACTGGACATTTAACCCCCCCTGGACAGTCTGATTGCAGAGACTGGCTTAGCTGGGTCTGGTGGGGATATGAAGCGAGTACTTGGGCCGACCAGCCTGGGCCAGGTACGTATAAGGCAGAGAGGGCTCTATTTGGGACTTATTTTTATGATTTTGTTTTGGGTCTGATATGTGCACTTGCAAAAACATCACATAGTTTGCTGCATATTGGTGTTCCTGGGCCTCACTGCCCTAGAGGACCAAGCTTAGGATCCCTAAAAGTGACATTTATGTCCATCAGCTACCAAGTTTTATCACACACCTATTTTAATTCAAACATCTGCATTGTTCATAAAGTATTATAGAATTTAGCTTCTTAATAGTAATTAAGGTTACAATAGAGGCTGGGATGTTATGCACAGAATGTAGGTTTAGTATACATGTCTCGTATGTAAAAATATAATTGCATTCTCTAGTATGTTAATAAAATCTATCTGTAATTTAGTTATTTTCTTTTACTATTTAATAATCCAAAAACACAAAAACCTGTAAAATGCTTTTTCAGTTTCTTTTGCCAAAAGCCTATTAATGCCCATTTTTGTGTCACATGACCATTAAGTGTTCCTAGCAAAAACTATGAATGAGGCAAAAATAATTGTTGATGAAAGAGTATTTTCTAGGAAGGGTTTTTGGAAATGCAATACTAATAGGAATTATATTTCTATTGCATTTGTGTTACATTTAGGAGAGGAGGTGGGACAGCACTTTTAACATGTGTTCCCCATCTGATTTATGATTACTTAAGGATATGAGAATGCTCTATTATGAATTTGACAAACCTAAATGTGAAATGCATGAGTTGGCAGCACTCTGTTTATCATGCGTTGCACTTTTGGTAGCCTTTTCTGGCGTGCGTGCTCTGACTGTCAGAATATTGGTTTCAGAAGCATATGCTTCATTATTGACACCATAAAAAGGATCTTCCAAATGCTAATGCCATATGTCGAACAGCCAGATGTCACAAAAACGCTCCTATTTAATACTAAAGATGTGTATTTGGCTGATGTTTACAGTGTACCCAACACAAAAGTAGTATAACATGATCAAATAAAAAGAAGCTGGCGATAGTAATAAAAAACTCAGGTAAAAAGCCAACATCCTTGATGTCATGTGATAACCTGTTACTGACATAGGATGGAGAACTACTACTTTCTGCAGGCCCATGCTTGACATTTGGCACACCAGGCAGATGCCCATTGGTCCGGTGGCTGACATGGCCTTGTACCTACCAATACAGCCAATACAGTGGCTGCACGCTATGATGACACCTTTGCCACAACCTCTTGTACCGTACTTCTGGAATAATTTTGCCCTGGTGCACCCATTCACTGTCACTACAGTTGCCTGTTTTAGTGACAGAGGGGAACACCTGAACAGAAGTTTGGGCATTAAGACACTTTTAAGGGTACTGGTGCTCACATTAGGTATTCTACTGATCTGGGACAGTCCATGTGGTCATTAATCATCTCTTTTGTGTCAACATGGAGACCTCTCTGCTTGCGTAAACTTGCCAGAATACACCTAGTGCGCTTTTTTATCGGGGTGCTATAAAAGTTTTATAAAATAACAGCTATATGTAGTTTGATAAATGATTTTAGTCTTGTTGGATAGCATTCCCATTTAAAGTTGAAGATACTTCATTTTTAAAGCCTCCTCTTTCATTTGTAAATGTCTCTTAAGTCTTACATAGATTGATTTACTGTAGATAAATACGAACAGTTCTCAAAGTGATTAATATCATGGATACATTTGCAATTTACACAGCCGGACATTTCTGGTTGCTATGTCTCAACAATGTCCATCAGGCGCCAAATTCAAAGAGACAAGTGAGGGCATTTAATATTTTATTAATCACGCCAGATGATTAATAGCACTGTTAGACTGAGGGGAAAATATACGTATAACAATGACATTAAAGTAAATAAGATATCATAACAATAAAATTTCTCCATCTGTACTAGTATGTCTTAGTTTGTTCATTTTATTGTTATGATATCTTATTTACTTTAATGTCACTGATCTTCCCAACTGGCCTATTAATGCTAGGGAGGGCTGTGCAGAGACAGCACAGACCGCAATATACCACTTATGCGCCTCGCTTCCTTTAAAATTGGGGCATCGGTATATGACATCATATTGTGACACACAGAAGTAAAAATAGCGGCACAGAGGGGGGTGGTAGGCAGTGTCAAAGATAAATACATTGCTGCTAATACATTCCCCCCCCCACCAAAAAATAAACAATTCCATCTACTTTACATTTTCTATGTGTATTAATGTTTTTGTTGTTTTAGGAATCACCAGGGATCTGCATCAGTTACTAAAGCGCGCACTACTCAATAAGAAGCCCCATACTCAGCACGCTATGAATTACTTTCCTCTGATTCCTGCTCAGTGTGCAGAGACATGCACTTAATTAAAAATCTTCATTAAGGCGCCGTTAGCTAAACTCGCAGGGCTTTCAGAGATAATCCCCTGCAAACAGCGGTAAAAGTGCTTTTATATTTCAGTCCTCATTCGCATTACAAAATACAAGGACATCTATCTGTATTGTTATATGCAAAACATTTCACTTAACTTCCTGATTTGTAGATTTGTTTTTTAAATTACGTGTGGAAAATCTTAATAATGGATAAGAGAAATGGAGTGCAGGAGCATTCAAGAGCAGGGCCCTTCTCCTTCAGTTTTAGTTTGTCTTCATGTGTTAATGTTGTCAGTTTTGGATATTGTGAGTTTTAATGCGATTGTTAATTTTTATCCCCCCCCACCCCATTGCAATAACACTATGGTATCTGCTGATTAAATTAAAGGGGGAGTGGCTTAGAGAGGAATGAGGCTAGCCACTAATGGGGCGGGGCTAGCCACGAATAAGGGCGGAGTTAGCCACTAATAAGGGTGGGGCTAGCCACTAATAAGGGTGGGGCTAACCACTAATAAGGGCGGGGCTAACCACTAATAAGGGTGGGGCTAGCCACTAATAAGGGTGGGGCTAGCCACTAATAAGGGTGGGGCTAGCCACTAATAAGGGTGGGGCTAGCCTCAGATAGTGTAGCACTGCATGGGAGTGGAATAGGGGAGGCAGTGGACATGGTAAACTATTTCCCAGGCACTGGAAAAAAGCGCAGAGTGACCAGGGGAAGCAGTGCCTCACTCTAAGACTCCTGGTAAAACCTAGAGTTCTCAGATATGTTCATAAGCCAACCCCTAGTCTCTGCTCACTGAGTCATGGTTTCGCCTGTCATAGAAAAACAATCCCTATGGACATGTGCGAGGACCAAAAGAGGCGGCCTCCATGTTTCATGAACTAGGCTGAGCCAGACATTACCATCAAGGCCACGCAGGTGTGCCCAGCTATAATACTGTAGAGAAGCAGCTTTACGTTCACCAACATAGTTCATAACTGTATTCACTACCATATACAGCAAACAGTTTCCTTTCTCAAAAAGCAGTACCAGTTTAATGACTTGGAAATAATACAATGGGTTTGGATGGACCTGAAGAGCTCTGTAGGCTCCTAAAAAGTCAGGAATGTGAATACATCATCAATTGGCTGGACACCGAGAGACAAATCTCCTCGCATGAATACTTTTAATAGGCTGTCAAAGCCCATTACTAAAAATGTATACTGCATGACTGTATTAGAATTATTGCTTTCCTACAAGATATTTTTTCCTAAAGTTCTCTACTAAAAGGGAGCCTCTAATTAGAAGGAATAGGAGATGAGAGGTCACTGATTCTCCTGTATCCTGGTAAACAAATCTGTTCCCATCAGTTGTCCATTGCAGTATATGAGAAGTATAAGGAACGGAAATTCACAGAGAAGAGCCAGTTATACATCGCACAACCTGCCGCACATAACTTTACGGGAGGCAGTAAGGGGCAAGGTCTACATGAAGGGGGGCTAGCTGCATGTAACGATGTTGATAGCACCAAATCACCTTGAAAAAGAGTAGAACCAAGTAACAAGCCAAATGGTAAGTCATTTAAGTAAAGTAGAAGAACTGTCGAGCATTGCTAAATGAAAATAATGTGAGAATCCCAGGACAGAATATCGCATTGGAGCCAGTGATGTATCCTGGGCTAGGCCGACTAGGCCCAAGCCTAGGGTGGCCAGTGAAGTGAGGTGGCAGTCCGCCTGGTCCAAATGGGCCGGTTACAAGGCACAGCCTCCAGACTTCATTAAAACGTGCTGTGTACCATTAAGATACAGCATGCTAGGATATGACGTCAGATGCCAGCGATCCTTTCTTAAAGGAGACGCAAACTACAGTGGTTGAGAGAACTGGCCCTATATGTCAGGCCTAGGTCAGTCAATATACCACTGATTGGGAGTAGTGTTCTGTCAGTGACAACAATAGGGAGGTAATTGTAAATAATTAAATAAGGGAAAAGGAATAAGAAGGACTAACAGGTAAGCCGGAAATGCAATAAAGCATCAGATAAAGTAGGCCGAGTGCTGGGGTTTATAGCTAGAGGCATTAGCAGCAGGGAGAGGCAGGTGGTTCTGCCACTTTACAGATCACTGGTGAGACTTCAGTATTGTGTACAGATCTGAAGACCTCATCTCGGGGGAGTTCAGAGGAGGGCTACCAAAATGGTAAACGATTTGCAGGATATACATTATCAGGAATGGCTAGAGGATCTCAATATGTACAACTTAGAGGGAAGATGTAACAGAAATGTATAAATACTTAAAGTGATTTAATAAAGTACAGGAGGAAAGTTTATTTCAGAGAAGAAATGTTAGAACAAAAGGGCATTATCTAAAACTGGAGGGTAGGAGGCTTAGATGTAATGTAAGGAAGTTAAACATTCATGGGATAGGCATATGGCTCCTGAATCTAAGTCAAGACCAAAGACTTATAAAGGTTTGACTCTTTACATCAGCAAACTAGATGGGATGAATAAGCATGATCAAACATTTCCAATCTGAGAGCTCCTAGGTATGTATATCTATAAGTGTCACATATGTGTCCTTATTTGGCGTTTGAAATGCTGCAATGTATGGCATGGACTCTTGTATGATGTAATGGGCACATATAGAGAGATCTTTATCGAGATTGCCATAGAAGGTAACCATAATCAAGGGTATCATGCTTAGAGGTCACCTCTACCTCTATCCTCTAACCTGCCTATCTTCTACTATATCTCAACCATTTTTAAAAAAAACCTAGAGCCTATCATACCCAAGCTCCATAGTCTTGCTGCTACTATCTGTCATCGATTAATGCTGTATGTATGTTTTACATAAGAAATAAACATATATAATAAGGCATAGAAGCTGTGCTTGCGTCTGTTTTTTGGTCACTGAGACATTTAGATATTTAATCAAAACAATTCTCTAACGAGGGCATTTATGGATAATGTTAGAATTAGATATATGTGGGCAGCACTTATCTTATAAGTGCTTTTATTTCTGTAGATTTAGGACATTTCTGAATGTATTTCTTGGCAAAAAATTTAGCAAAGAGCTCATTATGTGTCTAATAAACACATCTCTTCCTGAGCTCCTATTTCAAGTCTCCTATTTCAGCTTTTTATGTTTAGCACTCGTTGGCATTTTTTTAAGTTGGCAGCCAAGACAGAAGCACTCGTGTGATTTGGCAAGGATTACAGCATGTTTTGACCAAGGGACTGGATTTATAGCAAAGTAATTAGACTGCAAGCTAGTGCAATATGGCAAAAAGGCATTCGTACGCACCCCTGGGTTCCACAAGAACTGGTACTGTGATTCAGTCGGCTCCTGTTCTGTCTTACTAAAATTCATTTGAATTCATGTTATCTTTCATGTTTTATTTCAGTATAGAGATATGAATAATCTTAGTCTACCAAGTAAAGATGCATATGGCAGTATGTTGTAGGTCTAGTCACATACTAAAGATTTGGCATAGTTTACGTGATGGCAATCACATTCGTCAAGATGTGGTTAGGATGACCACACATCCCAGATTACTTGGAACAGTCTTGTGATCAGAAGACCTGTCCCTCATCCCTGGAAATCTGGTTTTGGGACACCAGACTGAAAGGGGCCCTGGAGCTTCACAATTTTAGGAAGAGGCAGCAGAGGCAGAATGTGGATGTGTGTGACCCCGTTCAGTGTTGAAGTGGATAGATTTATTAATATATATGGACCTACACAATAAGTTGCAACTGCTCTGTAACAGTAATGTACACCATATGGACAAAAGTATTGGGACACAGCTCTTTTCAGACCAATTGCCACAGGTGTATAAATCAAGTACTTGTCCATGCAGTCTGCATTTACAAACATTTGTGAAAAAAAAATGTCGTTCTGAAGGGCTCAGTGAATTGAAGGGTGGTGATGTGATAAGATGCCATCTTTACAATAAGTCAGTTTGTAAAATGTCATCCCTACGAGATATTCCAGTCACCTGTAAGTGGAATTATTGGAAAGTGGAAGTTTATGAACAGCAGCATCTCGGCCACAAACTGGAAGACCACGTAAAGTCAGAGCGGGGTCACTGAGTGCATTGTAAGCCTCACGCCACCGCATACAATACCATACCTCGGATCTCGGGGTGTAAAGCAGCCGCCACAGGACTTTAAGCAGCACAAATGTGTTCTGTGGGGTGACGGATCACGCTTCTCTGTTTGGCAGTCTGGTGGGTGAGTCTGGGTTTGGCGGATACCGGGAGAACGTTACCTGCCTGACTGCATTGTGCCAACTGTAAAGTTTGGAGGAGGGGTAATGGTCTGGGGCTGTTCTTGAGGGACTGGGGCCCTTATTTCCAGTGAAGGGAAAACTTAACGCTTCAGCACACCAAGACCTTTTCTACAATGCTCTGCTTCCAACTTTGTGGGAGCAGTTTGGGAAAGACCCTTTTCTATTCCAGCATGACTGTGCACCATCACACAAAGCAAGCTCCATAAAGACAGAAGAGTGGGCAATAGACTTTCAAAGACTGCATCCAAGGTATTTGTAAAACAGTCTGTAACTGTGTAAAAACATTAGTTGTAGAACAAATGGTAGTCCTTCTATAAATGTGTGATTCATTATGCTTATAAGAATTGTGTCTCCCCATATACTTTGTTAATTTCTGGTTGCGTTCATGTCCCATTTCCGACCCCTATCCCTACATCACAATCAGGATGAGGTCACGCTGCTCCGCGTATGTACTACCGCAGGGGTTGATCGTGTGACATACTTCCTCATCCACTTTAAGTAAACTTTAAAATGGAAAACCCAATTCATCTAAAAACTATTTGGGTAGGAATAGATATTCCTATAGCAAAGCAACCATTCGCAGATGACATTTCTTTAATGTACCAAAGCAGCGTGCAGCACATGACTGGATAATCGTTATAACTTCCTTTCTCAACCTCTGACAAACTAATCGCTGAAAATACTACCTAATTTAGCAAGATCTTGAATAACGATCCTTTTGTGTCTAAAATCGGATTTGTGTCAAAATATATATATATATATATATATATATATATATATATATATATATATATACACGTAATTTTATTTTATTCTCTCTCAATTTGTTTAGAATAAATAGCTAAATGCGTATAGTAAAACACATTTAGGAATCCATATCATTTAATTTAGCTAATAATGGATTAAGATTCTAACGCAGGCTCCACTAGTAGAGCCATCTGGCCCTCTGGCAATGCACTCAGGTCTGCTGATAATTGCTTCTCCCTTTTATTTGTCATGTCCTCAGACTTTTGAGTGGGTGTCATCTTTGCTTTTTATCGTAATTCATCTTTAAACTGTGTATTTGCATTTCATTTGCACATTGCTCTACTAACTAGATTTTTTTTAATAACTCTTAAACATCATTTATTAAAATAAGGACACATACAAAATTTAACTGATTTACTATTCGGTTTTTAATTTAAAAAAAAAAAGAAATTATGAAACGGGGAGCATGGATATTGACCGCCCCCGGGATCAATATTTATTTGTTTTTTACTTATTCTCTACTGATTATTCACATTGACCAATGCCCACTTAAAAATCATAACTGCCAGCAGTTCTTAATTTGGAGGGGTAGATATACTGTTTAGTGGGACGGCAGGGAAATGTAATATTCAGAGCGACAGAATTAGAAATCGGTGAAAATGAGAAGATGGGGCATTTTGGCAAATATAAGACAATTGAGGCTACTCTTCTAAACAGCTTCTTGTGTCAACTAAATAAATGCAACATTTTTAGAGAGTACTTCGGGGAAAGAAATCTGTATATTGGCACTAATATTTATATATATATAATATAAACTACTGAACCGTTTTAAAGTCGGAAGACATTCATAAACTCTAAAGTGTAGATTACTAAGCGGTACATTTATAAAGCACTATTCTCTTTGAGAGCCATTTGTCATCTTGGAAATCGGAATGCATGCTTTGGTTGTTTTGAGATCTGTTTTTGTACATTCAGTGATGTTGTGCATCTTGTTTTAGATTATGAGCCCCACCTGAAGTCTTAAATCAAAGATGTCGAAAGTAGGCCCTGACAAAGCGTTGGGGTTTCTTTAATTAACGCGTAATCAATTAAGGGTTTCTGGTACAGCACAAAATTGATTTCCTGTAGGTTAAGTAAAGAAACAAGCGTCATGGGATGGGTTAGACTAATCTGTGAAAACTGATGGTTTTTTTTTTACCACAGAAGACATTTAAAGAGAAAATATGATCAAAACATCAGTTTATCACATATGAAAACATTGTTTTTTGTGACCTACAGATCTGCTTTTATGCTTAAAGGATTTAGAGTAAAAAAATGTATACAATTTAATTTCTAAAGATGTTTTCTGGGTTTAATATACACATTATGGTGATTTTTGGAGCTGTAGATCATAAAAAATGAAATAAAAAAAAAATGGTATTATTCACAGACTTGAAGAGAGCCCACTCGAGTCAATGCAGGATGCAATGCGTCTTCCAAACCCTGGGGGGGTCTGCTTCACTCAGGAGTCAGTAAACGTAGGCTGACACCTTCTGCTACTAACTCTTCCAGCTATACAACCCACCCCTTGCAACCATCACCTCCCTACTTTTCACAAACCTTGTTCTAGACCTTTGTGTCATCGGTAAAACATCCCTTACCTGCAATATGGCTAATAACACTTAAAGAATGAATCCCTGTACAGATTCCTGATCAAACTCACCAGTAACAAGAAGTTACTCTAGGTATTCATTAACTATAACCTCGTTAACATGCGACCACCCTGCATGTGACTTTCCCATCTGTCTAACATACAGAGTAGACCGAAAACCATTAGGAGAAAGATTCATTTTTGCGTTTTAAGTATACTAATTCTAACACGTTACTGAAATCTGTTGAATACTGCAGCTGTTGTGTGACAAATAAATAAAATACTGTTTTGTGTTAATGATTAGTTAAACATCAGGAAAAAAAGTCAATATCAGGGTTACGTGAACCACTGAATTTAAAATAGCTTCAGTAGACAGTAGAACCAAGACTGGGTCCAACAAAAAACAGTAACTGGATTGATATACACAACAATAAAGAAAATGTAAAAAAAAACAATATGCTAAATATAAATCAGTGGAGAAATGGCAAAAACAGATGCTGGAGGCAGAGGATTTAAGAGAAACACAAAGTTATAAGATGAAAGCTATGGGGAACAATAATACAAGAGCTTTCCTATTTCAAATCTTATGGCTAAGAATTGAATGTTAGCGATATCTTATAGCACTCTGTTTAAAGAAAGCAATGGCTGCAGTATGGAACGCCCTATTCTAGTCTTTTTCTAGTGCGAAGCCTCATACTATTTAATTGGTTAAGACGCAATTCCATTAATTATGTATGACTAAATTTCTTGTAGCTTTCTGGAAAGGGAATGCCTTGGACACTTGTTAAAAAAAAAACCCAAAAACAAACAAAAAACCCCAGGGGAGAAATCTGTCCTCAATTAGAAAATATCAATTCAGTACATAAACTAGTTAACTCATTGATATATGCATGGGAAATGTTTTTTCCATTCATACATTGGAATTATACAGCTCTGTGGAATCTTGTTGGGTTTCAGAAAGTTTGTGTACATGGGTAAAACTGTCCATGGCTAGAATAGTGGAAGTCTTTGGGGTAGAAATGTACAAATGGGCCAAAAATGCTTGGGACAAATTTTTCGGTTCATTTTCGGAAAACAAATTCCGAAAACAATCTTGTCCATCCAAAGGACATCACCAGAAGGCAGAAATTCACAAGGTTATCATAGAGCAAAATGGCGGTGCTTCCAGTGACGTCCACATTAGGGGTCTACAGGGTATTTGAGAAAGTGTCCTCTATAAAGATTGTTTCTATGTACTCCTGATGGGTAGGTAGTTATAAAAATGCCCTCCACTCCTAGAAAAGGAATACATTCTGCCAAATCTAGTATGACAGTAATGCAATGGCAGCTTCTTATTTGTTGACTATAGTAAACCATCCCTTGCATTTTATACCAGGGATGGGAAGCGCAGCAGTGCTTATATGGTTTTGTTATTTGGGTATACAGATGCTATGTGATTTAAAGGCAGACTTCAAACCAGTGGTATTGATGGAGAGTAATGGGATTTTTTTTCTTGTGTACTAAGCCATCGAATGTAGCCACTTCCAGCTCAGAGCACATGCCAGATGTGAATTAGCATCAAAGCCTACCCTCTCTGGGAATGAAGGTGAGAAGTGCAATGCTTTACGGGCAGATGGTAGGCAGGTTGTATGGTGCATTACGGTAAATAAAAGCAAAACTCAATAAATTACCCAATATAGAATGTGTACAGACATATTTAACCTGTTAAATGCCTGTGCCATCACTCTTATGACATTGGGCTGACTGATAGAAAGTGTTTGAAAAAAATAATGTATCTTGTGATAGGTTTACATTTTGTGGGCTTTTGTAGTAATTGTTAAACTTTTCACAAATAATAAGAATGAATGCCAAAGTAGAGCAGGAATGGAAAATAGAAGCATAATAAAGATACATATGAAATATGGAAATAAGGATGCGTAAGATCCTAAATTGGTAACAATCACCACCATAATATACTCCAAAGGTATGGGACATAGTAGTGTTTATTTAAGCATTTCCTTATTCAACCAGAAAGTAACTTATGGATTCTGTGTAATTAAGCTCACCAAGGCAGCTACAATGTAATATTCAAAACTTTTTCTCCAGACAGGGATGCGGTGTTTAGTCAAACCCACCCCGCCCACTTCAGCCTACTCCCCTCCTACTAAAGGATGTCCTTTAAGTAACCACTCCCCCAGAAGAGGGAGAGCTCTGGGTAACTTAGGCTGGGAACTTCCTAGCAACTTCACTACCAACTACTTTGCCCATGGCATTGCGGGGATCAACATTGAGTGGCTTGTTTTTGGGGGTCTATTAACCGAGTACCAGGCTGACCCAAGAATACCCCCAAAGTGTAGCTCTTGGCGAGTCCCACTGAAACTTACACGGTGTTCCATCGTGTTTTTATCAGTTAGCTGCCAAGAGTTGTGCTCTCCAGATATGTCATGAGATGCTTGCCGTGAAATGCAGAGAAATTTGCAATGTAATGCTTTGCTGTTATCCCTGGAACTTAAAATATCTTAGAGTGACTTGTTATTAATGAAGATTAATGTTTCTGGATTCAGCACCAGAGATGGACTTACAAGGATTTCATTTTTTGCTTCTCATTGATTAGACAGAATGCTTTTTGTACCAACCACACTTCCCATCATGCTTACCCTAAGGCATTGCGATTCATCACAGCTTACAAAAAACCTATGAAGATGATCCAGTATGTCTGAGGCACTAAATGAATACAAAAGACGCATATAAAGAGAGCCCCCGTTATGTATCATCGAAAGAGGATCATTTTAAAAGTTATTCTAAAAGAAAACATTAAGCTTTCTGTGAAGCGGAATTAATTTGTTGATTCTGTTTAACATCCTTGACTTCCTCCCTTTTCTTCATTCCACAATGGTTCATAATATAATATGACATACACTATTATTTGATCACATGCTTTTTGAAGTATTGTGGCACACTATTTGCACTCCCAATTTCTGGTATACTTAGAGGTGTTGGGGTAGTCAATGTTTGGTTTTTTAGTAAATGTTTGTTTCAGGTGAGGAAGTGTACATTTTATTTCAGCTTGCATTCCCTTGCATGCTCTCACCTGCAGCTTTAAGAGCACAATCCATCGCAAACAATCCCCAATTTTCCTTCTCTCCCCACCCATTTAATGCTACCTGAGGTTAGCCCTGACCTCATCTGTGGCTAACAACTACCCTTACAAGGCTAGCCCCATGCCTTGGGATGCTACTCTTTCAAGAGAGCTCCTTGTACCCTAGGAGGCTCCCAGGTATGGTTAAGGCAATGTCACCATATCTGCTAATGTTCCCATAAATTATAATTTGTTACATAAACACTGTAGATATAAGGGGATTCGTTTGTGTGTGTGTGTGTATATTTATACACACACACACACACACATTAGGGAAATGGCTAATAGGCAGGTTTCATATAACTTTAATGAGGTAAGTCATTGTCAAGACAGATAGGAAAGCAGTTGAGTACTTCAAGCAGTTACCCAAATCCTGTAATGCATGAGAATCAATAAAAACAGGCCAAAAAACGCATAGTAACATTTATTGCTCAGCTAACTCCGTTCTAATGCACATCTTAGTAGACAGAGTCAGCATTTAGTACAATATAGCAATCGGAGTATCAGGTACAGGTAATGGACATTTAAACTCCCTCAAGGAATAGATTTGGGAAGACGGGAAGAGGAGCCAAATTGCATCTTTACCTGCCTGGACCTGTGTGTGTTATCTTGGGGAGGTTTCCCGGAGCCTGGCTTTGCTGGGTCTGGCAGAGAAGTATGGTTAGTGAATATCTGGGCAGGCCAGTCAGGGTCAGCAGAGTGTAGCCAGAGGGGGCTCCAATTGGTAGACAGGCTTTATTTTCAGAATGTTTGTTTATTTTATTTCAGGTAAAATGCACAATTTGCTACAAACCGGTATTCCTGAGCCTTATTGCCTTAGAGGAGTGTGCTTACCAGCCTGAAAAAGTGACTTTATTGATCCTCCGCTAGAGGGTTTTGTCACAATATAAATAACAGAAAATATGTTTCTATATTTAACTGTGCAAATAAAATACATTATTCTTCAGGTCTCAGTCACATAAAAGCTATTAATAAATCATCCCTCTAACCACATGTTTTTGCCCATTTCAAATGTTGGGCAGTATGGATACATTAAAGTTGAAGCCTCTCCCCAGGACATCATTAGCTGTATTTCTGTTTAAGTTGGGCTTACAGATCACCCCCTAGTATGTTGCTCTCTGGACCAAAAACGATTTGTTTAATATAGTGGGGTACACCAGGTATTTCTCAAAGCGTTAAAGGTTTGGAGCTTTTTCAGCCAATGTTGTAATTTGCTTGAATGTTTCAGTAACTGGAAGGGTTAAACCAGTCCCTGAAACACATACAACTAATTTGACATATGTGGGCATTTCTGGAAATGACTACTTAAAGATTTATACAATCCATTTCCATTCATCATGGTAAACACATTTCACAGATCAATCACATTACACAATTCCTTCATAAAGAAGAATTCCAATAAATTGTATTTTAAAAAAAAAAGAAAAAACACACCCTACTTTATAAACCAATTTTAACTCTTTCAGCACTACATGATTCTGTCAAGCAAAAATTTACCTCCATCATGAGAAGATTAAAGTGCCATATGAAGGGATTTCAAAGCTTTCTTACAAGGGCTAATATGGAGGGCTTCCATGTGAGCAGGATATAGGGTTTCTGACATACTAGACGAACTATGCCTCTGGCGAATGCCTCCCACATGTACGGGTAACACGGAAACCACGCTAAGTTGGTGCCCCCTACTGGCTCAGAGCCTTAGGCAGCGGTTTCTTATACCGTAGGGTCAGCCATGATTAGTGCCATTCAACAAACTCTATGGTGGGAGGACTAAGCTAATTTTTGATCGGCATAATCTAATATTTAGGCTACCTGTGAGGCCCAAACAAGTTCAGGTTTCCCTTCTTTTGATCTTTATTTTAATCTGCCTGTCTCAATCGTGAAGGTAATTAAAAACCAATTTAGGCAAGTGGTTAGTTCCTTAGTCGCTTTTCAGTGTTTGAAACAAAGGCATTTTAACGTCAAAGGTAAGAGCTCTTTTCTCTAGAGATGAAAGTATTCAATCTCAATGTTTATTAAGAACAATTAAATCTCCTGCCACAATGTGTTATTTTAGAGAAATCCAATTTCTCTTAAAATTCATAATAAGGATATTCAGTAGCAATAAATTCACACTAGAGAAATGTTGTAAAAGCCAAGTGGATATTGGAAATTCTTGTACAAAAAAAATAGAGGTACACTGAAATAAAAAAGTTGGCAATAAAGAAAATTACAATGTTCTAACCCGTAATATAAAGCATTAATAAATAAGCAGAGGTCTTATTAGACTCCCCCTTTGCCAATCATCAAGCCAGGGCTGGAGATTACAGGAGGTAGAGGTAAGTGCATCACAGGCTAGGAGGTGTGATCAAAGGGGCAAACTATATGGGGGACACCATGGGTATTTTGCAAGGTGGACATTAAGTTGCACATTGTCACTGGAATTTCTCTTTATCCCGCTTCTAATATACACCCATCAGTCCTCATAGGTAATATCTCATAAGATTATTACGACCTAAGTATAACATTTTACCACCACATCCATTCTAGTGGTTACTAAAAGTCTGTTACATAGTGGTTCCTGCTTTGGGCTCTTGGTTCCATAATGCCCTTGCAATCTCCACCAATTCTTTAACCAGATCTCACTGAGTTTCTCAATGTCACATTTAACATAGTAATTTAGACTGAACAAACAGCATAATGTTCAATTCTGCTGTTGACCCAAAAACCCCACATAGAAGAGATTTCTAATAATGCCTCAAAATGAGTAAAAAAAATCCTCCTCCATCAATGATTCCATTGAAAATTTCCGTTTTTTTTTTTTTAAACTTTCTACGTTTTTCTTATTGCATCTATTGGATCTTAACCCCTTAATGACAAAGCCTGAGTACGGGCTCAAAATGCATGGGTTTAGGGACCGCCCATTGTCCTTAAGGGGTTAAATTATATGATGGAACTTGTGTGAATGTACAATTATCAAGATGATCTCCTCAACTGGCTTACGATCCCCACTGCCCTCAAAAGCAAGAATTGTACTGATATGCACTGATATATTCATGTTTTATTTTGTCGTTTCACTGTATTACTCCAAAATATATACCTGTATTTCTATGTTTGCTTCATAAAATATTTGAAATTTTTAGTATAACCCAGTCAACAATGAAACATTTTAATCTATTCAGTTGGACATGACATGATTGAAAGCAAGGCAGCATGTGCGTCCTTGTAGCGGAGATATTTTATCTGCAGGCAGGAAACCGTGATTGCACTTCTTATTGAACATGCTGCTGGGAGATAAGGGACAATAGGCCAGCTATTTCATATAACTCTTTCCTTAAGTCCTGCCACAGAGGACTCCCTGTAGCCGAGTTTATATTTTCCCATTCATAATGCATAATGCTCACAATACCAGCTGGAAGCTAAGTGTAAATGGAACAGGAAAACTTACATTTTTTGATCATTTTGATCATTTTGTATAATGTGAACTATTTCCTCAATACAAGGGCCTGACTTTTAAAGGAAATGGTCTCTAATTTGTCCGATAATTATATATATTGAAGGGGACATACCAAGATGTTTTGGACAATGCTATGCTTCTAATTTTGTGGGAAGACCCTTTTTTATTGAAGCAAGGTCCAAAAAACGGGGTTGGATGAGGTTGGTGTGGAAGAACTTGACCGGCCGCACAGAGCCCTGACCTCAACCCCATCAAAAACTTTTCGGATGAACTGGGACAGAGATCACGAGCCGGGCTTTCTCATCCAACATCAGTGTCTGACCTCACAAATGCTCTACTGGATAAATGGCAAAAATTCCCACAAACACTCAAAATCTTGTGGAAAGGATTCCCATAAGAGTGGAAGCCGTTTTTACTGCTAAGGATAGGGGGGTAACTACATACTATTTGTTTTTTATAGATGCATGTTCTTGCATAATATTATGTATGGAAACATGTGATATGTATGGTTGAGTGATCTGTGTGAGTAAGCTCGTTTGAGCAGGGCCCTCCTCTCCTGTTGTCTCTGTAAGTCAAATTGTTATGTTACATACTACTTATGTCCTGCCCACCAAATGTACAGAGCTACGGAATTTAATGGCGCTATATAAAACAATAAATAATGATATGGTGGTGTCTTGTCCCAGAATAAAACGGTCCTGTAATAGATCACCGGATTGAGAGCACACGTATCAGTCATGGGATATTTTAAGAACTGTATTCAATTCCCTCTCCCTGAAAGGTGATGCTAAACAATGGTTCCCAATTATTGATTAAGATGGAGATACAACTTGCAGAGAACAGCCATGTAATGCTGTGTGAGATAAAAGGCTGATTTTTTTTTTCTGAATATACAACTGCAACTGCATCCTTTTAGTTGAGTCCATTAGAGATGAGTATATGTACTGTATGTCAGAGAATGTTACACGTTAAAGGTCAATGCAAGTCATCAATAAGAAAATATATTCAATCTATATAGTATACATCTTAAAAATAAAGACAAATATCAAAGCAATTCTTGCAACAAAACAGATTACCTAATATTATAAGCTATTTAGTGATATTTTCTTAAATTATTGTGGAAAGAGTTTATAATAACGCACTAAAGCAATCACCAATTTCATGACACCACAAAGAGTATAAATCATTTATTTTTCTCACTACTACTACTCCCCATATAAAGTCCAATAATATTTATGCCAGAAAACAATATTATCGATATATATATAGATAGATTATCCCAGTAGAGGAGGCTCCCTTACAGAACTGCTTACAATGAATTATGGAGCACTTCAGCCAGCTGGTAAACACAGTGACCTTTCTTTCTTTGTGTCTGTGGACAAATGTAATAAATATAACCCATACCAGCATGATGATAACAAATAGCAATGCAAGTGGGCCTAGTCTTTTTAGTTAAGCAATCCAATATGTTTTCATTGCGTTATTGATCAAGATGGAGTTCTTATTCCAGTGGGCCACTGAGTTAGACTCTGTATGTGACCTGGAAAATCCTGCAGATTAATTTTAAAGTCAGCATTTACATATAAATAACCTCGGAGGACAGGGACTCTTCTCGGCCAATATCTTTTTCCTTGTAGCGATATATCTTTAGAGGAGGTTAAAGCACGCTGTGATTTATAGAATGTGTTGCTCATATTATATTGGAACTCCATTCCATACTGTTTGATGCCACAATCTTTCCCATAAAATAATCTTATGCTACGCTTCCTTTCATAGTGCATGGAAAACCTAATTGTCATGTGACGCAAACACGGGCCCTGATATCGATCCCTAGAAAATTAAAAAAACATGTAGAGGGGCTGCCCAGTGGTAGAACTCCATCGTGTTTGAATGTACAAGGACTTCTGTTATAAATAGAAGCCTCCTATATATCATAGAATCAACTGCAAGACCTCAGACGGAAGATGGGAGAATTCTGCCGATTTATCAACTATCTTCTGCCAGATAAGGATAATGATTATCAGAGTCTATTTTATTATGTTAAATTATGTTTTTTTAGAATAATTATGGCATATCTTCGTTTTCTGTGCACCTGCACTGCTCTAGTTTGCTGATAAATACTGAAATACACAAATATTGACTCTCAGCTTCCTTTCCATTCTCTGCTCGCTCTCATGCTGTTTCCTAAAACATTTCACACAAGAGAAATCTTGAGTTTGCAATTTATACCCATCAATACACGTATCAAAGTCACACTGATCGCTTAATAGCCAAACATAAAACTGTCAATGCATGTCCTGACTACCTGCAGTATGGAATAAGCCGCTGCTTACTAAATACTTTAATAGGACCTCTTTCTCAACTCTTTGATGCCAGAAGCTCTTAGAATCTTACAAAAGATCTTCATCCCAAATAAATTAAAGCTTCAGACTAATTAAAGCAGAACGGAAACCAATAGTGAATTAATTAAATAAAAATAAAAAGATTTGATTGTTTCGAATGAAGGGTATTGTAATCACTTTTTTAATAACAGAGGAAATCTAAATTATTAATGGTGGTATAGTTTGCCATTGAAACATTAAGTGCTTCTTATTTCATATCATATTTTGCAGTACCATAAGTGTCTTATTTACTGGGAAAAAAACATGTAATATTAACATGTATCATCTGTAACACGGCAGACAAAATATTCAGAATTGGTTGTTTGCAAACCTTCCATCAGAACTTGTCTAGAAAAAAATGTCACAGAAGAATGAAAAATAAACCCCATGACCTGACCTTCTAGTGCTGAACATTTTGATCGATGATTTCTTTCACATTCACAGCTGATGTCTTCAGTAAACCTAAAACAAATAAATGTAAAAAGTTAGGTTTCTATCTTCTAACCTAAATAGAAATACTATGATATACCATATAAACGCTGATATAATTTGCAGTTATACCAAACACGCATCGACTAAATTCACAGAAAAAAGAAAATATACAGGTCTGGTTATTTTGTATGTGGATATTATAAATACTCACTCAAAAGCAAGTAAAATTTAAATTGAGATGTGTGATTTCACAGCTTCAAGTAGCGAACAAACGGCCAATGTACTGTAGTAATGTTTGTGTATCAAAATAGTATTCGTTCCAACTTAGAATTTCCATTAAACGAGATGTATCTACTGAGTAGCTGTCCAACTGAGAGCAGATGGGCTGCGGATGGGAGCTGAGCCAGCTTAGACGTGTCAATGCCAAAGTGATCTTCTCTCACTGCAAGAAGGCAGTGACAGTCAACTTCTGAAGGTAGTCTATGACTTCTAAAGTAGTTTCAAGACTTGGGACGCATAGGGTGAAAAAAGAAATAGCAGCACGTGTGTGTGTGTATGTGTAATTGTATGTGCATGGTGTTAGAGTGTGTGTATGCATGTATGTGTACAGTGTTAAGAGTCGGTATGTGTATATGTAAGTATGCTTATGGAGTGGCTGTATGCATGTATGTATGTGTTAGTGAAGAGCTGCCTGTGACCATCATCATACCCAAAATCTTAATTCGTTCCAATCTCCTGCCACAATCCATTCTATTCATACCCCCATCGTCATATTCCTTCACCTACCATTGTCACCCCATACTGTATTGCACCACAATCATCCCCCTCCCTTCCAAAACGCCTTAAGGGGGATTCTGCAGTATCCCTCGATGCATTTGGATGGGGGACACCACAAAATATAAAAGGATCACTCGGCTATCATATCCATATGCTGGCTATGATGGCTATGATGGCTAGAATGTTCCTTTAACTGAGACAGATATGCCAAGCAGAAGGTAGATAAAAAGAATGACAATTGTAGAACTGTTACTAGAAGAATAAAATTATTGGGTTTCTTGCATTTTTTTCTAGAGGGAACTTGAATTACAAAGTCTACTCTAACACCTGTATGGCGTTATTGCATGAGTAAGTTATTAGACTGAAGTTGCATATATTAAACTGGTGGAAAAAAGCAAGAGGAGTTGTTATGTAAGCTGCTTTGCCTGGATAATGTCAGAAAGAAGACTTAAGAGTTCAATTCTGTCTAAGATGAATCTGATTAAATCTCCATCATACAGTACATAGCATTATTAGGTAATACAGAACACTCATAATACTCATAATACCCCTAAGTAGTTGGCATTGCCTTCCTGAAGACATCTCTTCTTCTGCTCCCCATTTCAAGTTAGCAGATTATGCCGAGTCTCCATGATTACAGAAGAAGAGAGACTGCTGCCAACGGATATCCCCAGAGAGGCTTCTTACAGACTGGTAAACATGGTATTCACTATTCATGGCTGTTCATCACAAGAATAGGGATGAAACAGCATTACTGTTTTGGTCTCAGGCTCAAACGTCTCATTCATCAAGCCAGATGGTCTAATGCCCTCAGCAACATGTCCATTAAACACAGTGGTCACACTAATCTCTGAAGGGTCACTCATACAGGTAAACTCTTTCTTGGACCAAAATACAAACCTAGCTATAATACCTAGTCAAATTATCTTCTCTCTCACTTTTTGTTTGATTAGCCCCATTGATTATTTATGTGACTGATGGATCTAAGCAAACTATCTCCAGTCCTGACTCTAAACCTCTATTATCAGTCTTTTCTAAAACAACTTCTCTTGTGATTTTCCTTCGATATACTTTTTTTGTCCATTTAAGGCTTTTCCCTACAAATCATGCACTTTTGCCCATTTTTTCCCTGTTACCACGCTCATCTGTTTATCATATGAGTTCCTCTCCTATATTTGCATGTCAATCTTCCTATATTTATTCTCCCAGATGGTCTCCTCCAACCAACCATTCCTGGGTGAGGATCAACAAGCACACGCTCGTTTCTCTCGTTGGAATGTAATATCTTTCAATGCAACACGATAGGCAGCTGATTAATGTTGCTATCGTTGAGTGTTCATGCTGAGGGTAATATAGTCTTCTAGCAAGCATTGTTATTTAATTAAAGATATTCCTAATACATCCTCCCCAAGTCATCAGGCTCATTTAAAGTTTATTAAGTTAAGAATTAATTTAGCATCTACTATTTATATTTAGCTGAGGTTCCTTTATTTAATGCAATCCACAGATATCACAACTGGTGCACCGTGTATATGAAGAGACAGTTATAGAGACGTTCTAGAGTTAATGCATGTTCAGATAAATTATTGTTTCTATTAAAACTCGAGTGTCATGGACTAAAAGTTAAGCACAACATATTTGCTCTTTGATTAATTTGTCTCAGAAGCAAAAACACAAGGCTATGATTAACTTGATGTATTTACTTTAATACTGTTGAACTAAACTGTCGAATGTTAGAATTTAATTATATCCAAATTGAATCTTTTTGGCAGTGACATCACAGTATGTGACTGTAAAGCACAACAGTGACTGGCCCCTAGAGCAGGGGGTTAAAATACCTCATACGTGGTTGAAATGCTTTAAACCTTATGTCAAGGTCATTCTATAGATTTATTATCTTCACACTGTAATATGCTTCATATCGACTTCTGTCAGCCTTTGTAAAGATGGGGACAGAGGAAGCAAGGCAATTTCAGGCCAATTTCTTAGATAGTCCAGTTGTGGCCAGTGGTGTAACAAAAATGCCCTCTGCAAGATGTACATATGGGGCCCCCAAGCTCCTCCTACACATGCACTGTGAAATACTTACACACATACTAACACACTGTAAAATATTTACACACATACTAACACACATACTAACACACTAAAATATTTACACACACTCATTAACATACCCACGCATACAGAGGAGTTGGAGGATCTGGTGCTCGGGCCCCTAGTGAACACCAGTGGTTGTGTCGCATTAAGGCAACTCCCATTAGGTAAATGTTACATATTCACAAAAATATTACACTAGTCTTTGGAGACAGTAATCCATTTAGATCCAACATCGTTTGGTATCGCTGTTGCACAGATGATCTGATGATAATCTAGGATGATGGAAATTAGATTTCTTCTTTTTGACCCCTCTCTGATAAGAGATGAAGTCCATAATAAAGTTGTTACTAGGGGTTATTGTAAAGCCACGACTAGAAATAGTCACCCAACCCATACGTTTAGTAGTATCCCTATAGGCAAATGTATTTCCCGTGAAAGAAGCTGTTCTAAGCCCAGTCATTTAATAAAAAAATAAAAAAAACAAGTTATGGATCTTAAAATACTTCTCAAGCAGGCTATTGCTCTAAACAAACAGTCACTGTGGCCAGACAGCGTAGCGGACTAATTTATCATTAAACATTTATTTACTTATGATAAAGGTGTGACAGTGAACTATTGTTGAGTGTCTTTGGATTTCACTGGAATATTACCTATTGATAGATATCCTTAGAAATGTGAGCTTCCATGGAGGAGATCAAGGTTTAAAGGGTGATGTGAGAGATGGACAGAGACAGCCAGTGAGTTCCACACACATTATAACACAAGAGGTCATAAATAGAGAAGGATAGGTATGTATTGTTTCATATAGTGCCATCATATTCTGAAGCACTGTTCAATAGGTCTGATGTACATTGCACAGGGCATGTGGGCATGTCTTACGGTGAGAAATAAGATGTCCTGAGTATTGAAGGAAGACTGTCAAGTTTCATAGCGTTATGTGTTCATCCAAGGAAGGGAAAGAAAACTGAGAGCAGGGCCAGGCAAACTATCATTTGGTAGCCCTAGATGGGGACTTCAGGGCTAGAGCCCCAAGTCATTGGCACGTCCTTCTTCAGCTTATTCTCTAGCTCTCAGCTGTTCTTCAATTTACTTTAACTTAGACTCCAGCTCTGTCTCACCGCTTGGGTGATGTTGCTTGTAGTATGGGGGCCTAATCAGCATGCACATGGAGGGGAGCCATTCAGTTGGTTTTATGAACAAATTTGTTCATATCTTCTGTACTGAGGTCCACACACGTTTTTTTTAATCACAGCAACCTATAGCAAATAATATTAACCATATTTACATTTTTAAATGTATTTCTCTAAAGCCTGTATCTCTGGAGCTGCAAGGCCATGAGCCACTTGTAGCATGTCTACCCAGTTTCCTAAACATTAAAGTGAATGTCAGCTAAAGAGGGTTTTACACTGTAAATTATTATAATTAATGATTTCTATAGCACTCTATGGGACTCTCAAGGAAATTGTTCATTGGGGATACAAAATAGAAACTGGAAACTGTGCCTTTGAAGAGCAATAGCTCTTGTGGGTCACCTACACATTAAATATTTTATTTAAGAAAATTTATATCAAACATAAATGGTACATTGTAAATTATTTTACAGAAAGACATGTCTGGTCTATTCTTGGGTTTTCTACTTTTCATGATTATATTTTATTTTTAGAGCACAAGTAAGGGAGAATATTAAATAAATAATAAAATAAAAAAATTTACAACAGACATAACACATGCTGTTCACTGAAAAACATATTTTGACCTTTAGTAACTGAGAATTAAAAAATGGTTGTGTTGAGTTAACATTTTTAACACAACACATGGTGATTTTTATTTTGAGATTTAACCCACCTATTGTGACGTTTTGTGTGCACTAAGAATCATTCTATAAATACGCTTATTTTCTATTCTTTGCATTGGTTACAAAGCAAGTTTCAAAGATTAAGTTCCTACGTGGGCAGCCAGCTAATAACCAAAATACAAGAACGTCTGTATGTATAAATCAAACATACTTCAAGGCTGCAAATTAAATATGAAAATAAAGTATGTATGATGTAGTCTGATAAGGTCCAATAAAGAAAAAACTGTATGCATGTTTTACTGTATAGGACATCAAATAGTAGCGGGTATGTGACATCATTATATGTGGTCAGAGCACTTCTTTAGCATAAAGCGAAAGGGGCAGCTGTCCAGGGCCCAGGAACTGTCCCTAAAAAACAGCCCCACCGTAGAATAGAAGTGAAAGGTCTGTGCAGAGCACCAGGAAGTGGACATCGTACATGGGACTGTGAAGGAGGAAGTTTATAATAATGTTGACCTTATATATATAATATATATATATATATATATTATATATAATGTAAGACGTCTATAATGTCGGTATACTCACCTTCATCACAGGTATGTTTTGGCCTGGAGGGTAGCATGGGGATAATTTTCCTGGGTTAGCTTAGTTTACCCACAACATTTTGTTCCTTAATATCGTGAGGTAAAAGTAATCACAACGCTTTACAAACTGTATGCATTATAATATACTTATAAATGGTGCAAGTCAAGCGGTTCATTCATAACATATATCACTTTAGTTTTACTAGTTTGTGCCTCACACTGAGAAGTGCAAATTTCCTCAGCAAAGTGGAATGTGCCTTAGGGTTGCAGCTAACTTTAAATCTCATTTACATATTTGCACTCAATAAATTGTGCCTTGGAGGGCTATATTTGCATAATTATATTTGAATTAAATATGTGCATTTACATTTTAATGTGTAATCATAAGCGCAATACAACATTTTTTTTTTTTTTTAATTACCAGTCGGAATGCACATTTCTTGTCCCCTATATTTATATTAAGTACAACTGTCCCTTTTAATTTACACCACAATGGTCTGATGAGGTCATACTATTCTGGGAAGATTATTGGCTCTGTGTGGTGCAAAAAAAATAAATAAAAAATTATAATATATATATATATATATATATATATATATATATATATATATATATATATATATATATATATATATATATATAACACATACCTATACCCACACACACACACACACACACACACACGTATGTAAGAGGACCCCTAGACCCATTAAGATGTATGGACCACTACAAAGTGGCTTTCTTCCATGTTCTTCACTGGTAATTCAAAACCTTAATGCCTTTTATGTTAGGCCAGGGACTGTACATGCAAAGAGATTGTTTGTTTGTTAATGTTGCCAAATGTTTATCATAGTGTTTCTGGCAAGATCAGCACATGGGAAATGCCACCTATCCATTACCCCACACATCCAACACAGGTAAGGTCAAAATCAGTTGTCAAAAGCTGTATAATGGAACCCTTGTGATAGAATAAGTAAAACTCTAGTAGCGTTTTAGTCCTGAAATACCAGGACTTATGGGTGCCTCATAGCTTAGAGAATTGCTTCACTATTAATAATTAACTATTTTCCCAAATTAGTGAATAAAAAGCATATTCCAAATTCTGATTATTATTTTTGAGAATCTCCCTGTAGATGCGTAGCCGGTTATTAAATGGTTTAGTGAATCTGCTTGCTGTCAGTACCGATGCCTCTTTGTAGAAGTCAGTGCTAGATAAGTGTCCCCGAGAGAATCGATGTCCTTGGTTCTACATTGATTTCTGTCCAGACTGACAAGGAAATTAACTACCTAAAGTTGCGCATGCTGTTCAAACCCGAATCGGTGGACGAGTATATTATAAATTTAGTTGTGTGAAGAAAATATATCGCTAATTAGTTCAATCAAAATACATTATTGAAGACTTCTGTGGTTCTGAAAGTAATTAGAGAAACACAAAGCCATTTTCCCCAAGCCATTTTGGCAAAACCTTTTTCGTATCACGTAAGCCGCAACAATTACCTGCTGCTTCGTGCATAGGAGTGTCTACCGTACAAGCAAATTAAGCAAGGGTTAGAGACCTTATTGATCTGTGACTACGTGGCTTCTATCAAAGGTTAGACAAGAAATAAGTCTTTTAAGTCTGACACTAATGTCACATCATTATCACGCTTTGTTAGATAAATGGCAACACTGTCCTATTTGACAGTGTCTAGGTAAAATTTGATGGGTAATGTTTAGCTTTTATTAATGTTACTTACCCCTCCCCCATTCTATAAGGAAACTATATGCTCCCTTTATAGAACTGACAGGGGAAAAAAAAATACGCTTGATGGCTTGTCAACGGGAAACAAAAGATTGCAGAAATGTATGTGTTCTTTTGGGAACACGTATCTGGCAAAACAGCACGTTATTGTAGGGAATGACAAGTTGGTGAAGAGGAAACCTCTTCTCGTTATAACCAGTATGGTCATAATTCCTTAATCCCTTAATGAGCGAGGTTAACCCCAAAGAGGGAACTATATATATATACTAAACTATAACAAAGTGCTTTAGCATCATAGAATTTACCAGTAATAGATTTAGCCGCTTATATCTAATATGCTCTGCCACGGACTCATGAATGTAAATGATGTATAAATGTAGGTTTCATTTTTTTGCATTTTTTCCAGCATCTTTTTTGTAGGTCGTATAGGTCACTCTCAACTCTTATAAGGCAAGGTTATTTTTGGTAGCAGATTTTTAATTATATGAAAGAATAGGTTAATCAGTTTACCTGTATTAATAAGCACTAGTTTTTTGATTTTTTTAAAAAAATATATATATATATTTTTTTAAAATACCCTGGAGGAATGCTCTCTTGAATTATTATCAGTATATATTTAAATTGTCAACATTTCTCCAACAAACACTGGCAGCCCGCTTATAAATAAATAGAATTACATTTTCTTTTCAGCTACATTTTGAAACAAATATATGCTTAAAAATAAGATAGTGATCTATAATAATACAGTAAACATCTAATCTTTGCTTGAAGGAAATGCCCTTTACGGCCGGTTACCCAGAACACAGAAATCTGTCTCTATCTTGTTAAATTTGCACATATAACCGCAAACTGTTTAAAAGAAAAGCTACAACACTGACTTCCTTCCTTTTTGTCTCATTCAAAAAGATTGATGCCGTTCATAACTTTGTTTATACTCCACGCTAAACAATGGATTCAAAATCAAGTTAGACTATTTGCATTGTTATAAGACAATATGAAATAGAAAAGCCATGGCATTTTTCAGGACCGGAATACCCAATGAATTATATTATTCCTACCTATTGCCTGTTACAGAGAAATGATTCCTACATTGATGATAAATTGTGTCTTCTATTTCTTTCAATGAATTTGATAGCAGTGTGTATCTAATCGTCTTGTTCTAAATAGATACCAAGCCCGAAATCTTTTTTTTCCCCTGCACATAAATAATACAAATATATTTCCCAATGCCAAGCAAGCAAGTATATGATTGTATGATAATGCAGCCATTAAGATAAAAATCAATCGACAAAAAGGACCAGCCACATCAATCACTCTTGCATTCTGCAAGTGATATATTACATTTATTATGGAACATGCAGTATATATTCTGAGAAAGCAGAATACATATCTTAATAAACATAGAACACACATTTATATATATATATATATATATATATATATATATATATATATATATATATATATATATAAATATATAATGTGTGTGTCTGTATTTGTGTATTTGTAGGAAGATGTGTAGAAAGTATAAAGCAAGTTATTTTTTTTTAATAACATATGTTTCTTGATAGAAGATATAGCTACCCAGGCAATGCTTTTTTTTTTTTTTTTTTTTTAAATAAAGACTGAAGGCTTTATTTATGAAGCGATACAAGTCATATTTCCAAAGAAACCCCCCACAGACGCACAAAAAAAAGTTATTCATAAATAATTGTAAGAAAGAAAGAGAAGAACATTGACCAGAAAGTCACAAATACAATCAAATCAAGCAGAAGGACCCAAAGACTTGACACCGCTTTAAAGGACATACCAATACGTCCTAAGGGGCACGAACAGGTTAAAGACCCAGATCTTAATCAGTCCTTGGTCTAGTCTTAGATTTAGGAAAGCCTTATGGCTATCCCGTAGATGTTTACATTCCTTCACCTTATTGGCCTCTAAGACTCCGAGGTAGCTTTCAGGGGACAATACTTGCATGGAAAGTTCCATCAGTTTACAAACAAAACAAATGTATACTTATTTAGGGACCTTTAAACACTCTTTTCCCGTACGTGACATTGGCCAGTATGCCCAATGGGAATGAAGGATCTTCCAATTCTAGCACTTATACAGAGGTGTACAAATTAAGCAGTTGAATAATGCCATAATATCAATTAGATAAGGCTTTGACAAACTATTACACTACTTGTATTCTTAATACATGCATAGCGCATGAAATAAATATTTTCTACCAGGTGCGTTGCAAATGCAAAACGAATGGCTAAACATTGGCGCAGGGAATAAACAAGCACAGCTGCGAAGAGCCAGATCCTACGAGAACTGAAATGATCACTAGCGTGAAACCCATGCCGGTTACACATGCATAAATAGTTCATGAGAAGGTGCAGCTGAGATATTCCATATTCCGATGTTCTGGCAGAGCTGTGTTAGACTGCAATAAAAGGATCAGTGCTTTCCTTTAAATTACACATTTTAAGAGTGTGTGCTGGGATTTGCATTAATGGAAGGGAGTACAAATATATAACATTCAGTATTCACATTTTCACGTCTCTGGTTAGAACATGTGGCTCCAGAAAATGCAGAGTTTTCTAGGGTAACATGCTTTTATTTATCTCAGTAGTGTTCGGTAGCCCGTTGAAAAGGATTGCCCATCAAACAGGACAGTTATCAGATAAAGTTCCAACCACTCTATGCATGGGGCAGGAATACCTTGAATAAATATAAGACTAAGGTTTAGGTCTTTACAGCAGGAAGGATGGGCAGACTTGATGGGACGAATGGTTCTAATCTGCCGTCAAAATCTACATTCCTGTCCTGCTATTCAAGCTCTTTCTGCCATTTGTGAGGTCAGGCCCTGATGTTTGATGGGTTTGAAGTCATGGCTGCCATATTCTTCCACACCAGACTTATCAAACCATGTCTTCACGGATCTTGCTTTGAGCACAGCCATGCTAGAATGGAAAAAGGCCTTCCCCAAACTGTTCCCACAAAGTTGGAAGCATACCATTGTCCAAAATGTCTTGGTGGAAAGCCCAATGGCACAGAGATTGCCCAAGTAGCTGTTTGTTTACTGAAGAATATAAGTGCCATAATTAATGTCCCATAAACCGATGTCCCTTCCAACAAGCTCAGAAAATGCAAAAATTTGCCGTTATGAACAAAAGCAGCCACGGGAATTGATTGTAAAAAATGGGTAGGCCATAATGATCTTTGAGTGAAACATAAGGCGAGCTGTAATAAATCCAAAAGTCACTCGTGATTCCCATAAAGAATACAATGGGACAGACTAGGGTTTTTCAACATTATTTTAGATTCTCCTTTGTTTTTTCATCCTCTCAATCAAATTGTTTTTTGTTTTTAAGCTGGTAAACTTTGGTCCCTGGGCTTTTATTGCACTACTTTTCCCAATTACTTTGTGACTTTTTTTTTTTATTTCCTGAAATATCTATAATTCAGCAATAACCAAGCCTACTAGCTGCTCCCTTCTCATTGACATAGCTAAACTTATTCCTGCCTCTATCTCTAAAAATACCTTGTGAATTGTTCCATCTGCCCCGGTACACACGATTCAGGATTAATAAAAATAAGCATAGTTCATGTGGGCAGATTGTCTGACGAAGCACTTATGCTAAACTTTAAAATCCTTGTTTTATACAATAGAAAGATTTCTAAAAAAAATAAATATAGTACAGTATAGTCTAACACTATGTCGTTCTTAATGCTCTCATTACCAGATGCCTCCTGACAATATTATCTGTCCAAATGATGTGGGAAAGTCAGGTTTATTTCATTCCACCTTTTCTCACTGGGCGTTTTTTTTCATTCCAGCCATTGTCATGCCAAATAATTGCATTTCAACACCAATAAAACTGATTAATTAAGTGCATGCTCTCTTGCCTTTGGCAACCATTAACTAGCTTTAATTCCATATTAAACTAATAAAAAATCTTAGTTTAATTCAATGCTTAATATACAGTTAGATATTAACAAGTTGGTTAATGTATGTCCAGTACATAATATAATTATTTTACATATATATATATATATATATATATATATATATATATATATTAATTATACACATGAAAGATTTCAACACTTTTAAAAGTATAAAAGGACCCCAACTTTGCTGAGTCTATTCTGCAAGAAGGACCAAGACAAGTTAATAATGCAGTTATTTCAGAGACCTGCTGACTGGCATGTCACAAATTTGTGTAGGATGAACTCGACCCTTTCTGCAGGATAAAGTCAGCAGGTTCATCCATTTATAATACAACTCGCTGTCACTCGCCTCCAAACTGCACAGCCCTTTGCATGCGGTGGTTATTAGGTTGTTTTTTTTGCATCCTCATGAGGCCTTGACCCTATTCTGCTTGGAGTAGGGATATGCACATACATAGAAATATCACACACAAATATCCATGTTTTCAACAAAAATATTATTAGTATACTGATTGAGTCATGCGTCTATGGAACATTAATAAAGAATGATGTTACCATACCCAGGGCTTCTCTCACCATTCTGTAACTTCGACAGAAGAGAGCATGGGGGGGTTACTGCTGGCAGAGGGGTAGGATATTTTGTTATGAACAAAGATTTAATGGCCAGTCTAAAATCAAGTCTAATGAACAAAATAAAAATACTAATTGAACAATTAGGTTCAATTCATCTAAACTAGTAGTAAAATGTCCAGATCCTCTTTATACAAACGGAAACAAGAATACAACCCGTACATATACATTTAAAAGTCTACACATTATCAATATGTTTTGGATACATGTGTAAGTATTAAATATGTGTAAATGATATATAAATAAGAATATTAAACTGCAAAGGGAGCTCTGAATAAATAAAGGAGGCCATTAAGGCAGAAAGAAATATATTGAATAGCCTAAATTGATATCATCACAATGCAAGTGGTGGGGCCTCGTACTGAAAATGCAGATTAGAAAACGCAAACTTCAGAATATTGTTAGGTTTCAGATTTAGTAGTTGATATAGGGTTGAAATAGCTTTCATTTGATTTATTTTAAAAACTAAATCAAACATTGCAAGGGGTAAGACAAAATCTGATGACACAAAGATTAGCAAAAGGGTTGATGCTCCTGGAGGGATAAGCCTAATGGCAAATGATTCAGGTAAACTGGATAAATGGTCAGAGCGGCGGCACCTGAGGTTTATTGTGGATAAATTAAACCTACTTACAGGTCTGCAGACAATGCAATAGAGCAGCAGGAAAAGCTGGCGGAGTACTAGAGAGAGATATTAGCAGTAGAAAGTAGATACTTTGGACAGAGCTCAGAGAAGGGCTACTGAAATGGTTAATTGATAACTGGAACAGGAAAGGTTTAAGGATCTTAATATGTTCACCTTGGAAGAAAGACGGGGGGGGGTTTGATATAAACATTTAAATACATAAAGGGAATTATTATAAAAGCAGGAGAGTATATTTCAAAAGAAAAAAACACAAGAGATGGTAGCGGATGCATGGAATAGCCTTCCAGCAAGAGTGGTAGAAGTTAACACAGTGGAGTTAAATCATGCATAGGTTAGGCATAATGCTATCCTAGATATAATATAAGGCCAGGGACTGAGGAAAGTGTTCAGAACACTAGATGGGCCCAATGGTTCTTATCTGCCAAATTATTATGCGTTTCCGTGTTTCTGATATTCTGTTCAGTATAATCATATCATGCTAGTTGCAAAATAGTAGAAACAATTAGTTCAAGTGTACTTTGCACAGTTATTAACTCTTATAACTACACAAAATTATTATTGTACAGATATATTTTTAATAAGGACAAATAACAAGTTGAGTACCAACATGGAACACTAGATGGTTTCACATTCCCCGGCATGTGCCTTAGAAGAAGAGTAATTTAATCAGGTTTAGGTAATGTAATATGTGATGCACAACGGACAGAACAGATATTTGTGACCCGATAGGGTATCCGATATCCACAACAACCAACAAGGGGAAACCTATTATTACCGGTAGTTCAATCCATTGTTTAACCGTTTGAAGGCACGAGGAACATTTTATTCAGTGCATGCTACTCATCCTTGTTTACATTAATGGGGAAAAAGAGCTTATGAGACATTTTTGTCAAGGCATATTTTTTGCTTGAACCCTTTGACTGCTGTGGTAGATTTAAACAACTCTAAAACTTTTTTTTTGCGTTGGAGGCAAACATAATCTTTGCTAACATAACTAAATTGTGAGAAAATAATTAAACACTTTACTTTAGAACCAAACAAATACTGAAATACTAAATTTAATGAATCTATTCCCTGCAGCCTGTGACTAAGTGCTAAGTACACAGAAGAGACTTGGTGATACTTCTGGTTAGTAAATTTGTATAAAATAGTTTTAAAAATGTATATAAATTCATTAACACAGTAGAAGTCCTTTATTTAACTCCTTTGGTTGTTTAAAAAAAAAAATAGATATATCTGTCCCACTGCAATCTGCTATGTGTTTAATTGATAATATCTACTGCCAATTAAGATCGTGTTCAATTCTATATTTATTGCTATTCAATTAACTTGTTAGAGACCAGTTACATTTTATAAGTTTATAGTTTATTATGCAAGTATGTATTATATGTATGACTGATCTTCCTCTAACCAGCTGTGCGCCTGACCTCACTGCTGAGCGCAGTTGGATATGATGTCATATCACAGCACTCAGCATTACAGCAAAGCGAGGGAGCAATGAAACCATTGGCTCTTCCAATAACTTATGGTGTCAGAGCAACGTAACTGCAGTCTCCCTTTAAAATTATGTTGCAATTGAAATCTTTGGTCAATGTATTTAGGTCCCCAAGAGGGGCTGTCTCTCCGAAATAAGGACACGTGGGGAGGTATATTGTAAAATGACAAAAACTTGCCTATAGTGCATCAATGCAACATCATGATGTGCCCAACGTTTTGCTGTACTACAGATATTGAACAGGGAGGATTATTTGCATAATGAATTACCTACTTTTTCATGACCATTTGTGCAAATGTATCATAAAGTAAGAGGCTAATTGCATTTATATCTGATTTTAGAAGTGTAAGAAATGTAATCTGAAGTGTGTATACGCCGTTCTATAACTAATTACACAACTGAGCATTGCAAGTTTCCCAAAGAAGCTTTACTTAGAAAGCCCTAAAGCAATATCTGTCTGACTTTATAAAAATCACAATTTGGGTTGTCGCTCCGAAAACCGTAGGAAACAAAGAAATATAAAATGCGATGGCAGATAAGAACCATTCGCTTCATGTAATCAGCCCCTTAGGAAGCAAAGCTTTTTGTTACGATTACATATATTTGACTGTTTCTCTTTCATTTGTTGAGTTGTATTGGGCTGAAGCAATGGGCGCCAATGAGCAATGGGACAGGCAAATGAAAATATAGTTAGGTTTTGACATAAATTGGGATGACTCTCAGCAAGTCTGTAGGGGTTGATCCATTACAGTATTTAAACTGATTAATAAAAGATCCACATAAACTAATAAAGCATCTGTTGAATACAATTTAAGTGAGATGTAGGGGTTCATGAACTAAAGAGAATGTTTTCAAGCAGGAGGGCTGGCACCTTCTGGCATGGGGGGGTAGGTAAAGCCAAGTGGACCCACTGGCCCCTTGCCCCCTCCCCATAACTAATATACACACTGACACATACACTTATACTAACACACAAACTTACATATACATGCTAACACACATAGACTTACAGATACACACTGATGCTAACACACACTCACACTCAAGCTAACACACGCTATTACACAAACATGCATGCAAACAAAGATACTCTCTACACAAATAACTCCTTACTCTCTCAATCCTCAACCTTTTTACCTTGCAGCCTTCTTTCTAGCAGATTGCACAGTTTAACCGTGAGGAGATTTTTAATAACTCTGACTCATGCAACTATCCATTATTCAGAGACCATGAAGCTTTGCTATATCTGTATAATATATATAGTTGAATAAAAGATATAAACCCCCCCCCACACACTTTTTAATACACTTATTATACAGAGCTTAGCCCCTTTTCAGGATAAGCAAGACAGGGCTGGCCCTTCATAGGGAGTTAAATGTTTTACTCTAATACATACTCCAACATATATGAATAAATGGCAATGCTTAATAATATGTATATAGAAATGTTTTTTTGTCCTCTAGGACAATGTGGCACGCAACTTTATTTGCAAAGTGAGAACCTTTTAACTGAAATATTAAAATTAATTACCAATGGACCCGTCTACTTACCCTGGCTGTGCAGCCAATATGCCCATACAACAGGGGCGTCCAACTGGCGGGCAGCCAGGGCAACCGATCTTACGCGGGCCGCACTTCGAGCCCTGCTACAACAAGAGCCCTGCTAATTACCTGTGGGAGGGTCTTTTGTACTGCACAGAGGAAGCGGAACCCAGCAGAGTTCATGTGACATCACATGACTCCGCTCCTGTCCTGCGTCCTCTGTGCAGTACCAGAGAACGCATAAGGAGGCCGCGCCCCCTGCTGAAGTGTGTGAGCTGCATCGAGGAGCTGCAGGTAAGGGGGTGGGGAGGGTGTTTGGAAATCCTGGCATGTCTTTGTAAGGACTTACCTGCGCCCTCCATTTCCACATGAGGTCCCAACACCTCTCCATCAATAGCATGAGTGCTCCAAAATGTAATAATGAATTGTTCTTCCAGGTGACCCCATGAGTCAGGAAGTATCAAATTTGGTATAACTATTTTATATTATAGATCACTGCGGATGTGCTTGATGTCAACTATGTTCCTGCTCCCCTGCTAGTTATGCGACTTGTTCCTTATATTTGTCTACTGGTTCGGCATTCTATTCATATGTATACTATTGTTTTTGTTTCTTATTTGACAGCTTCTATTGGCTTGTAACGTAAATTAGGTGGGGAAAAAAATTAAAGAAAACACAAAGTATTGACGCCTACATAAAAAACAACATGCATTGGTAATGTTTTAACTTATTGGGTACCAAAGTATTGAGCAATGATTTTCATGTGCTGCGTTAGCTACAGACATGCAGCAGATTCAAATATTAACCAAATTTAAAATCTGGCTATTGGATTGATTTAGTTGATTATTTGTCACAGCTCCATACACAGAAGGGATTCAAAACAAAAGGGATTTGAATGTAGCTGTTTTTCCATATCAGAGCAATCCAATGGAATAAATCCTGCAGTGAAGACCAGCTGGTACATGAGACTTTGCCTTACTATCTAAGTAAACAACAAAAATCAGATCTGACCATCTGGTAATAACCCAGTTAGGGAGAGAAACTCCTAATAACCTCAACCAGTTTGTTACCAGCTTATTCTGAAGGTATCCTCAGAAAGAACACAGACACAGCCCTACTCACAAGCTTACAGACCTGCAACGTTTACCATGCCAGATGGCTAAGAAGGCAAATATCCATCAGTGAGAGGGTTAAAACATTGTGGTCAGTTCACTGAAAAGCAGAGTTATCAGTTGAGTTAAGATGTCTCATAATTTGCCCTGGGGGGCATGGTCGAAACATGCTTTGTCCTTTCCTCCATCCTCTTTGCCGTGGGATAGAGAGGGTTCACGTTTGTGTGCGTGTGTTTGGGGGGGGGGTGTCCTTACCTACCCCCCCACAGCTCTAAGTACCCCAGGTAAGAGGCATGAGGTCTATCAAATGCACCCTTTTGTGACCCACATTACACAACCTGAAAAGCGGTTACATTTTCTTTTAAATTGGCTCCTTCTATGGTCCTGCCGAGACCTCACCTTCACTCGATCTTTAGTAAATTGGGTTCTTAATGTTCAATTGTTAATCACAATAGAAGAAAATAAAGTAATTTCCCCACCTGTCACATGCACAATGCACATTACAAGGTGTATGCTTAGACCAATACATGGGTGTTCTCCGTGTGCTCACCTCACATTGTGAAAAAGGGGCATTTTACTCAAGCACTGATTTGATCAGAAGCACAAACGATAGTACACCAGGAGTAATATGCTCATCATTTTAGCAATAATCAGATCACACCACATTCCCTCATGTTTGGCGGCCTCCTCCTTTGCACCTTACGCAGCAGCTGTATAATGGATGGGCAGGTTGTGGTGGATTAAGGGATCTGTGGGGCTGGATCTGTAAATGCACATTCGAAAATGGTCAGACGGGCAAAAAAATGGTGGTAGGGAGATAAGGTAATAGAAACACTATAACTTGCATGCCTACCAGACCATTTTCCCAACAAAAAAACGTTTACGTGAAGGTCGGGCTTAACCATCAATTTAGTAATTTTCAAGATCTAACAAATGATATTGAACCAGCTCTTGGGGATATAAAACTACAACTACAAAGGCCTACAACTTTCATGTAATCAATATAACAATTGGCCTTGAAATTTTTTCTGTTTCATCTTTCGGAAAAATTAAGAAGATAACTGGGCAACCCCTACTAGCCAGATGTAGATGCCTTGCCATAATTCCTTATTGTTCATTTATTTTTCTGAACATTACTGGCCAACCTACTCTCTGGAGAACATCCATCTGGATTTTTCTCATCATTTGTGTTCACTCCCTACATGTTCTCTTTGTGTAAATTTCCCTGTGAGATGTCCTTGGTCTGTTGCCTTTTCAAAATGTATCATTAGCAGATTTATGATATTTTAATTGTTTCTCTCGCAGTCGCTCTCTGTATCCCAGCCATCTATGAATCATGCTCTGGTTGTCAAACCAGAAGTCCAATAACAGTGCAGAAATAAAAATCTTACAGGCTCTAACAGAAGCTTTTAATTTGTCATGCCTGGAAGAAGAGGGAGATTTAGAGATATTACAGGCATATTTAAATATGTCCAGGGAGTTAACATGAGCCGTCCCTGAAGACCGGTGACCAAAGAATGTAGTCTTCCTCTGATCTTGAAAATGCACTCAAAATAAGAGCAAAACAAATGAAAACAAACATAAAAAAAGCTAAAAGTTTTCTTGAGTAAGAAATAAAATAATGGATTAAGCCTCTGATTCTATAAGACAAACAGGCAGACCTAACTGACCCATGGTCCAAGGTCTACCTACAGCCTCCAGTACTTCTTTCAATGGAAAGAAAATAAAAATAGGACCCGCATTTTTAATATGGTCCTATTATAGGAACACATGCTGAGCTGCATATTTCTATTAAATGAAAAGCCTTGGTAAAGCAGTATTTTATCATAAGCTTAACACAGATCCCTTTAAGGCATGAGAGAACATTGTGAACACCGTTCTTCCACTTTGTCATCTCTTGTCTCAAGTGCTAACAAGGGAATATTCTGTAAAGTATTTGAATGTTTTACCTACATCTAAGTAAACTTCTAAACACGCACTTCTGCTCTGTTTGCTTAAATTTTGCTGTATAACTAGACGGAATCTCGTTTTGCAGACACACACAGTGTATCCAAATACACCTGGAGACATATTGTTTCTCCCAATGCATTTTGGTGAAACGCTGGCAATGTTCTGAAGCAAATACACACATCATTATCAACAACAGACACGTTATTCACGTATCTACATTTGCACAAATGCGAGGTTTTACTCCTTAATCTCCTGGAGTGCAACATGTTACAAAAGGTATATAAAAAGCTTTAATATGTAGATCTGGTGCCTCTTTATTATTATTACTGCTATGCGAGCAAGTCAGATCAAATGGAAAAAGCACACTAAAGGGAAACAGACAAGTGGTATTTTATTGAACAGAAACCAAAAGCAACTGAAAGGGGGAATCAAATTACTGTTACTGTAAGTATAGTAAAATCTTATTTTTGTAGTAATATATTAAACACAATAAGGATAAAAAACAGGAAGTACAAACAAATATAAGAATTATCAGGGATCTCATTATGTATAGGAGAGTGAGAGATAGAAACATTTAAAGACAGAGTGATTTAACAATGTACAAGAGGGCGAGGGGATAAGCGGTCATAATATAAAATTGGAGAGACAGAAGCTGACGTATAATGTAAGGAAGTTTTACTTGACTGAGAGCTTGGTAGATAAGTGGGCCAGTCTTCTGTGCCATCTCTGCCCCTAAACAGCCTGCCTGTGCCATCTCTAAACACTTATACATTCACCCTCCTGGACCTCTTTACCTCACCTACATATTTCTCTGTTCTGGGGGCCGGCTGAGCAGCCATGAGGCCATGTTGATGTCTATTCGGCCCGGCGACCATCTAACACTCACACAGAATGTAGGGAAACTCTTGGCGCACCCAGGGAAAGCAGAAACCGAGGCAGGAAAAACGGCTCATTGTACATAGTATAAGAGCCACAGCAGTAAACTGCAGGCCCGGGTCAGGCTGCAGAGGCATTAGCAAGGCTGCAGTTTCCCAGGGGGCCAGTCCGGCCCTTTTTACCAGCTTGCCCCTTTTTTTTTTTTTTTTTTTAAATAAAACTTGCTTTTGATATCTAACACCGCATGAAAGCGAAGTACAAGGAGTAAACCCTACAGAATTCAAGATGTAATAATAGCCCAAGGTGCTAAACGTGCAAATTTCGCTACACTGCGTGGGTGCACAGAATCACAGCAAGTGACAATCTGCAAGCTAGATAGCTCTGAAGCTCAAAGAGACATAAACCCACCGGAAAACGTGCATCAATCATGGTTTTGCATAAGAAATCTGAACATTTACTATACAATGACATCTGCCTCACTTTTTAACATAAGAATATTTAAAGGGCAGTTTAATGTTCTAGATAATCTCAGAACAGAAGGATCCATATTACAGTACTTTGTGAATGATTTACAATGGATTTTTTACATGTTTGTGTTGAAAAATAAAACACTTGACTTATGTAAACAGCTGCAGGTAGAACCAGCGGGAATAAATCACAGTGCAGAACCAAGGAGACGATCCAGAATCTGGCAACAGCAGCAGGGAAAATGCCCGAATATGAGAGTAAGGTCTAGGGCAAGCCGAGGTCAGGGTCGGGAGCCGGCAGAATAGTCAGGAACAAGCCAAAGGTAAATACACGGCACAAGCAAAGATACAAAGCCAAGAGTAATAGGCAGCTAAACTGTCCTTAAATAGTCCTAGTAGGAAAAAAAACGCTCCAGATGATTACAGGGGCTGGGAGAAATAAGGGGTATAATAAGGGTTCCTTTAAATCACGGCTTGCGCATGTGCAGTAAGCCACAGGCTGTGGCTTTCAGACATCTTTGATGGGGTATGCGAGTGAGCAGTGAGCTCTCTTGGTCGCCCATATTGGTTGTGGAATGCGACTGTGTGGTGGGTTACAAAAGATGCAGGTTGGCCATCTTGGATGTGGCTGAACGCTACGTGTAGCTTTGTATGCGTCGGCAGCTGGCTCCACGCAGAAATGCTGCTACCTCAGCAGCGGCAGCAGAAGGTAAGTGGGTAACACCTGATGGAAAAGCTGCAGCTTCCCTCATCCTCCAAGGTCAGACAATTCTCAGTACTTCAAATCAATAGGAACGCTTTCCGCTCACTCTCAGCATCTCGCCAAGGCAGCGCCAAAGCTGAGTGGTGGTAGGTATATCATGTGTCAGAAGATGTATTTGGCCTAACATATCTGCTGCATGGCAAATAGTTGGGGTGTAGCAAAAAGGGGATATGCTTATGGGGGGGATTCTTTAGAATCATCCCATGCATTTGCAAGGGGGACACCGCGTAAATGTAAAAGCGAACACTCGGCTTTCATATGCATTAAAGTGCATATGATGGTTGGAATGCCCCTTTTAACTATGACATAATAATTTAATTACAAGAGATACCGTTACAATGTATAAGAAATAAAACTGGGTCAATGTCTGGATAGTGAGTTAGAGAGGCTTTCTATGTCACTAGCTGGTTGGAGCACTCTTTGTCCCCAGCATTATAGGGTTAATAGGTGGGAGCCAGCCCTTTCCAGGTGAAAGTAATGAATCTGCACAACAATGTTTAGGGTAAAGGGAAAAAAAAATAGAATAAAATAATATAATAGTCTGCGTAATATGAACCTGCTGTGATTGTGCTGTCTATTACTGGGAACTGGGTAAGCTGGCCAGTTGGACAATATAGAATATATTGTTTAGTTAGCCTCTGCAATTGAGTAGGATGTATTCGTTTTGTTTTTGTTTATTATATTATGACGCAGCATTGTTTGCCTTGAGGAAACCATTAATAAATTACGGTAAACTTTTATCCTGACAACTGTAATTTGAGTTTATTGTCACGAACCTGGCTAACTCGCCACAATCGTTAATGCTTTCTTTAGAGGGTTGTACAGCTGTATTATCTTACGAATCATGACTATAATACCAGATCATTCTGTTCCAGCTTTTGTGTTTCATTATATAAACTGTAACATCCAAAAAGAAACACGTAGCAAATATATATCAGCTGCTACGTGCCGGGCAAATTTAGTTTAATTTATAGCCAAGACATGCACTCGTGTGCGCTTGGGCTGGAACAATTATTAGCGGTGATGCCTTCCTGCTTCTTGGGCGCACTCTGGCTGCGGGGGGCAATGAACTAAACAGCCACAACTGATTTAGAACAATGAGATAACGGAGTAAACATTGTTTAAAGCTATGCCTTAAATGCTAAATGTTTGTTCAGTGCATGTCTCTCAATCTCTGTTACCTTGGTCACAAAACCATAGTTCTTTTTTTTTTCTTTTTCAACAAACATCCAATATAGTACATTTATTTCTAATCACAAACTTAATGGGATGTGTCAGCCTCAATTTACAAAGTCAAACTCAGATATGACTTCCAAATAACGCTGGGGTATGGCTTTTTCTGTTAGGTAAGACTGTATAGATGCTCCAGACCACCAACAAAATATATATATGCCTTGTAGTAGTAAGGGTACACACAGTTATGGGTATGTTAATGGGCAGAAACTAATTAGAGACCAAAGAGGGCAGAGACGGCCAGGACTACCGTGACCCCCCCATCTACCATCTGGGAGACTTCCCGACACTTAGTCTAAGAACCAGAGCAGCTACCAACTTGTAGCCCCCTTACACTATGACAAAGGCGGCAGTGGCGGCCAGGTTAATCTCAGTAGACCCCTGGTGCCTGCTACGCTGAACTAAAGGAACACTCGTGCAAAGCTTAAAGTAAATGTTTCTGCTCTTCTGTTTCAGGTAACAAAAAATGTACTTGGCACTCATTGCTAGGTGCCCTACTGACAAAAATATGCCACATACAGGGGAAAAATGTTGGGAGTATCTTGTGAAGATCAAGATGTACTTATTTACCATATGGAACTATGCAGGGGCAATTAGGTTCTGGACGGTTGTTGGTTGTCTGTTTGTTAAAGGCAATCAAATGTTCTAAAAGAACAGTGTTTTCATGCAGAGTTTTAATGCTAGAGTCAACAATCCCCCCTTCCCCCAGCGTTTAGACTTTCTTCCCACAAGTGCACTTATGCTTCATTTAAAAAGCCAAAGGTCTGGAACTTGATGGAATGATCAAAGTAATCCTTTCCATAAATAAAAAAAATAATAATTTAAAATCATTGCAGTTGATGGGGACACATGATTTGGCCACAACAAATACAGACCCATGGATCTTTTCAAGCCACAACATATTATGACAGCATTGTATAAAAAAATGTAGAAGAACACAATCTTTAAAGGTTCTAACACAGATACAGAGTAATGGCCGACCAGGTCATGCATAAACCATCGCCAGTTCCTGCAGCTAAGTCATCTTTATAGCCAAGTTAGATTATGAGGAACACAAAAACCAGGACCCTATTTGACCGGCAGCTAAGGAAAAACCTGAGTAAAATGAATATTCACAGTATTAATGGTAAATGTTGAATCAAAAATAAATGTTAAATGTAATTATAGTAATAAAAGAGAGAGTTACCGTAGAACATTTAATATCCTTTGCTTATAGGCTTTAGAATCTTCAATCAAATGCCATCAGTTCTCTCAAACTAAGTCTATGCGTTAAGGCAAAGGTTAATTTTTACCATTTGATTGCACATCAGAAATACATAGAAAGGCATAACGACTTTAATTATACTCGGATGTTATTGTAATCTAAGAAAAATTTCAAACACACACAAAACAACATCAATACTAAGGGCATGCAAAGGATTCTTAATTATTCCTGTTTACTGTTAAAGGTTAATGACAAGACCTTCATAGTCCTGCAGACGGCCAGAAACACTGTAAAAGGCTAAACGGGATAAAGGATATCTTCAAATCAATTAATGACTTTACCTGATCTGGGAGAGGATGGGTTTCACACTCCCCCCCCCCCCCAGAGTAGATAACCTTTTACGACAAAGCTTTTTAATTAATAGAAACATAGACCTTGATGGCCGATAAGAACCATTCTGCTCATCTAGTCTGTCCATTTTCCCTGATGTAAGATTCAGATCTTAATTCAGGATAGCTTTATGTCAATCCCATGCATGTTATAATTTCCTAACAGTAGGGACAAGCGCAATGAATTTTGTTGGGGTAAAATCTTGTGAAAATGACAGTTCTTTCAGAATGCTAAAAGGCAGGATTTGGAACACTCTGCTTGTTCCTCAGAGAACAGAAAAGCGTATAAACTATGGCCATTTATCTCTCTCGCCCTCGTCCTCTTGCAGATGTTGCGTCAGAGGACATTACTGCTTCAGACATTTTGTAACAAGCAACTACATCTTAAATTGCTTGTGACACTGTAGCAATAATTTACACCCCTCTGAAAAAATAAACAGTCTGAGGCAAAATAAAGTTGTTAAATTTTTATTTATAGGAAAGCGTTATTTTTCTGGCTATAATTAAGATTTCATATACTAGTTGTGAAACTGTGTATAATGCAAGTTTATTGGGCAGAAACAGCAAGAGGTAATTATTATCATGATCATCATCATGTACTTTATATGAGCAAAATTACGTGGACACCCTCCTCACTGAGTTTAGGTGTTTAATGCTTCTGGAAGTCTGATGGATGAATCTGAGTTTGGCAGATGGCAGGAGAAAAACTAGTAAGCCCAGTGATTTATTCAGATTGACACTGAGGGTGATACAACATAACTCCCATCAATCTATACTGAGCCTTACAGTGGTATACCACAACAGTATAACTCCTATCATTGTATAGTGATTCAGAGGGTTGTACAGTGTATCTCTTATCCAGACAGTGGTATGGCATATCTCCCATCCCGATATACTGAGCCAGACACTAACGGTAGTACAACAGACCTCCCAATATCACATCTGCAGATTAGTATCACTTTTTAATTTTATGTGCTGGCCCATTGGTGAAACCATTCCTAGTTTTTAGGTTGTGCACACATGCACAACTTGCCCTAGAACCCAGGATGTACACACACACACACACATATACACACACACGACTTGCCCCAGCCCCCAACTGCCCCCTTTCTTTCTCCTCCTCCCCATCTTTTCTCCTCTATATATGTTTTCTCTTTATTTAAATATTCTTATTACCCTTTCCCACTATCTACCCCCTCTCCACCGCTTTTTTATTCACTTACCTTGCTGGCACCGCGACAGAGGCCTCGCGCCCCCTCCGCCCCAGACAGGGCAGCGCTGAGGAGGGTAGCGACACGTAGTGGAGGATAAAGAGGGGCGCCAATCGGATGCTAAAACTTTTTCATGAGCGACCATTTGGTGCCTCTCTCTCCCCGCTGCCTGGGTGCCGTGCACCCGCTTAGGTGCGGCCCTGCATAAAGACATGGTTTAATGACTGCTGTGGAGAAACTTTAGTAGCCTCCACAGAACCCTGACCCCATTGAACATCTTTGGGATGAATTGGAAAGTCGATTGCAAGTCAGGCCTTCTCGTCCAACATCAGTCTCTGACCTCACAAATGCTCTTTTGGCTGAATGGGCAAAATCCCCACAAAAACACTCTAAAATCTTGTGATCTGACTCACTTGTAACAGCGGTACGCAATCTGCTGGGGGGGGGTAAGTCCATAATAATGGTTTTGCAATGGTCACATACATTTGGTCATATATTGTGTTTGTGTGTGTGTATAATTTATATTTATATATATATATATATATATATATATATATATATATATATATATATATATATATATATATATATAAATTACAATCTAGTGGTCTCAATTATAACAGTGCAAGTGTATAGGTATTCTGTTGTATTAATGGAAAGCTATGATTTGGGCAAGTATTTGAGGATGTGCACCCTACTCAGGATCCTGGGAATTATAAAAATACCATACATGCAACACACACGCTGGGTAAATTGTGATGGTGTAACCAGGGAGAAGGGGCTTTAAACATTCTGCAGGGTCTGGGAGGTGGTGGTCTATGAGGACATCGTCTTGGAGAGGTGTAAATCCATCTGTGGATTCCGGGGAGACATACAGACTGCCTGAGAATTCACTAAATACTGTCTACTACCATGTGTAAAGATCCAATAACCAGATTAAATGTACTCCTAAAATGTATAATGAGCATAGTTATGGAAATGTAGTAGGTGGTAGAACCTGCTTGGTTCCATGTCAATAATTTGCGTGCAGCTGTCCTCCCATATAGTAGAACCTACGTATTTCTATAGGGGGGACACAATTTTACTCCCATCATTCTTACCCACTGGATAAAACAACGTGGCACTTCCAAATACTGTATAGTTTTGCTGTTTATGTGTTCAGATCATCTTAACCTACAGAATTCTTAACCTACAGTATTCAGGATTTAGTGACATTAATAGCCATTCCGTGGACGTCTCTTCATAGTGAGCAGGAATGACAGTATGAGCCCTGGTTTTAAATGACTTCTGCCAGGAGACCATGTCATGAAATACGTCTTCCAATAACCTCAGAGCAGTTTTTATAGCCATTCGAAGATTTCAGGCCTTAACACACTGTTGTATTTTCATAAATCTATTGATTTTTTTCGCTATGGCCGAATTGTGGCTTCACTCAAAGGACTTACAAAGCATTATAAAGGATCACAAATGACACAAAAACGGACTGTTTAGGAACATTTCTCAAGCATCAAAAATATGTGATTTATATCGATATACATTCAGACTTTTCACTGGCACTCCGTTATACAATTCCCATTTCCTACTAGATTTTTCCATTCTATTTCACCTCCCTATTTTGGCATTATTTTTCACCCCTTATTTCTAGAAAATCCAGTTGAACAATTATCACTTTCTTTAATTTTTTTTTTTGAGGGGGGGGTATATATTTTTTAAGATTTTCATTTTGGACACACCGAGGAGGTCTGCATTTGTTTCAATTGCCTACAAATATGGTTTATATATATTTTTTTGTACAATTTTTCGTACCATTGGATTTTTTATGGGTTTGTGGGTGGTCATCTAACCCGTCCACTAACCTATAGTTCCACCATAGCTACTAACAGTCCCAAGTTTGCTAGGACAATCCTGTCCATCAGTCTTATTTGTTGGCTGACAGCTATCCCAATTATCAGAACTTCCAGCAGCTTGGGATGCTGAGAGTCAACATTGGAAACTTTAAAAGGGGACACGAAGGGATGACTCAATACCGTCCAAATAATGTGGGTGCAGTCACCTCACCTCATCAGTCCTTGGTCGTTTCTTAGATTCCAGATAAGCTTTACACCTATCCTGTACATTTTAAATCCTCTCACTGTATTAGCCTCTACCACTTTGGATAGAAGGCTGTTCCATATATCTACCACCCTCTTAGTAAAGTGAAACTTCCTGACATGCCATCTAAATTTGTAACAAGTCTTGTGAAAACTCATGGTAGGTATGGGTATGTAGCCCAATATCCTTTACATGGCTGGCTGCAAACTTTCGATCAGCCCCAGCTGATGAGGTGTCTAGAATTTTCTCAGAAAAGCGGTAGAAAAAGAGACCTCTGTTGGCCCAATAAAAAGGTATCCCCCTTGACAAAAGACTCCATTGAAATATGTAGTTTACACTTATATGGGGTACATATTATTTTTATTAGTTTTGGACATGAAGCTCTGCAGGGTATTGGCTAATAACACTAGAGTAAGAATGGCAGTTTTGCCTAAACCCATATGATTACTTTAAGGGCTTGAGGATTTTCCCAGAACATTTCAGGTAATGAAAAGAATAAAACCGTGCAGACAAAAAAATCCAGATATTAGATTTTTTTTAAAAGCCTTTTTTCCAATAATAATAATAGTCTGACTGGCAACTTCAAAAGTGCAAAAATAAACGTAACACTTTGTTCCTCTGCAGAGGGCTTAGTTATGGGTTGCAGGTAAATGAAATTACTGCCTTGGCGATGGGATCCGAAGCCTGGGTACGTCTAGATCACAATGCCTGACAACGCTGAGCACTGCGAAGGTGGCTGTTATGTAGGAAAATAAACCTAAATCATTATTTTTTTCTTTTAATGCCATTATCCTCCTGTATCCTTAACGAGATACTGAGTAAGCAAGATTAGAAAGTTGTTCCTTTTTGCAAAACAAACATTTAATCTAAGTAAGAGAGATCCTGAAAGCCCGACTCTACATCTTCATTTATTTACACTAATAAAAGGGTATCCGCTTTGACTGAAGGCTCCACTTTCCCTTGGACCAATATCATTCTCCATATTAACCTCTCTATATCTATTATATCTTGATAACATTTCTATTACAACAGGGTGGCTGCATGTCCCAAGCAGACAATACACTGTCCCGGAATGAGAATTCATAATGAAGGAGGTCTCGGCCAGAGTGTGTGTGTATTCTTATAATATACACCCGCGTGTGTGTCCCTGAATGGGTCGGTTTCAAGGGAGATATGTGATCGTTAAGTTATTGCTTAATAACACATTTACACAGATGTTATGCAATTTCTTTACCAGCAGAGACCTCTTCATTTCACAAAGTGTTAACCTGACATATAAACATGTTTGTGATTGTATTGATTAACGTAGTTTCTGGTCAATATTTCCACTTTACCTAGATTGGGGTGTCATACCTCAGCATAGCACTTCACATTTCTTTTGATAATATTTTAAACGGAGAAAGAAAGTATGACTCCGTAATGAGTGTCCTTCAGTTAAGAAAACCATTAAAAGAAGTGAAAATGTATTCTTCTGTTATTTCCAATGGAATGTTCAAATAGTGTTATGGAGTCACAGCGGAGAAGAATCCAAACTACCGCCAAAGACCAAAATCTTATATAAAGTTCATGTAGCCATGGGACGTTCAGTAAATGGTCATTCTTTATATAATTCTCAGCTCAAATCATGGTTTGGTTTGTAGAACTGAACTGGATATACTGAAAAGGTCCTCGGTCAGTGGAGCAGCATCCCATCATCAGTGATGGAGGCTAATGCAGTGAGGGGATTTAAACATGCAACACTTATATTGTAAGATTACAAGATCTTTACCTAACAGACCACAGCTAAGGTCCTGCGTTTAAATCTCCATTGGTCCCAGCAGTGTTTACCTATTTAGTTGGGCAAGCAATGTGGGTCATAGGTCATCTAGCTGCCCTTCTGTGTTTCAGGTTTAAATATTACAAGTTTCCAGTTAGTCACAATAAGAATTATTTCCTTGCAGCGGTAAAAAGTGTCAATAACGTTTTCATTCTTGTTATCCTGAAAAGAAGAAAAATGTTGAGCATTACAGCTCTGTCTAAATCACTATGTTCCAAAGCACATTACTTAGCATGGAACATTAAGCCACGAACATTGTCCTCGTAAGAAATTAGCTTTATTGTTCTTTTCATAATATTTCTTCCTTCAGAGAAATCGTCTTTATGTTGTTGTTCCAGCTGCGAGTGTCGAGCACGTGCCAACGTGTTCATTTACCATTGAGTGCCTGCTTGTGTTTAAGTATGTCGGATGGTTTCAGAAACAGGCTGTGACATTGTGTAGTAAGTGCCTGGTGTTTTTTCGTTGTTATGTTGTGCTCTACATCTTGTGCTGCTTTCAAACGTCCTCTAGATCAAAGCTATTCATCTAGGAGGTTGTGGGAGACCTTGATCAACCCCCCCCCCTCCATACATGTAATTTTCTTTACATTAGATTTTCTTTTATGGACTTGATCAATAACATTTCATTGTTTAAATGTGAGCAGATCTGGCTAACTAGGGACCCTGGTGGGCCGCTGGCTGACACTGCCACACGCTAACGCTGTAGTGTGCGGCCAGAGGCTGGATATACCCAGTCGCATGCAACGTGAGCATTAAAATGTATCGTGCTGCTGGCATTAAAGTGCCAGGGCTGACCCGTCATCTCAAGTCTGACCCTGAACGTGGCTCCTTTCATTTTGTTGTAGACTACAACTAGGCAAAATAATAGACCACCCAGCTCCATAGGTAAAACAGTCCTGTCCATCCCATGGCATCATCCCTGGAACCAAGTATTAGTCTACAGATGTCACATAGATCCCGTGTCTTGAAATCTAAACAATGTTGTATGTTGTAGTGAATAATTTTATACACTACATGAAAAGGAGAGCTATAGCAAGGATGCATGCCTTGTCTTGATTAATACAAACAAAAAGCGTTATGTAGTCGGTGCTTTACAGTAACACTTTACAGGCTCTGAGAGCTTACATATAGCAATGTTCAAGATTAACAATTTCATGCACTATTGTGCTGGCCATGTTTAACAATCCCATAGGGTAATGCTGCATAAAGAATCAAAACATTATAATAAATGGAACGTCCTTTGGGATGAGGGTTCATCTAAACCAAGAACTCCACAGGTTTTCTATCTGCATCTTGGTTTTATCACCCAAGGCTCGTCATTAAGAATTTCCACTTGAAAAACAATTCCCACCTTGATCTTAAAGAACTTCACACCTTTCTCAGGCCTGCTGTGTTTAACAGTAACCATTTCAGAGCTCAGGCACTTCGACGTCACATATAATACTCCGACTCATTTATATATATATCTATAATGCATCTAACCATTAAACTAGACTTGACGATGGCTTTAGGTTAATAAAGGTGCTGTTACACCCACTCTGCTGAATTAAGCAATTTCAAACGTAATGCACCATTAAGAACTTCATTCCAAGTACTGCTGAATGCCCAAATCCTTCCCAGAAATAATTATTCAATAAAGTAATATTTTGACTCCTTCATATCTTTACAAGGAATGTTTAAATGTCACGTGACAGAAAAGCAGGCACTAGTCGGTTGTTGACAAATGTTCTCTTTTTTTTGTGTGATTAAACTAGTGGAAATCCTGAATTGACAGATCTGCTAAGGTTTATTTCAAGGACGAATAACTCCAGTCCTCAAGGGTCTCAAACAGACCAGGATTTTTGTGTATCCTTGCCTGAAAACAAGTAGGTTTAATGGATTTATATTTGTGATGTGCATAGGCACAAAAACAAAAAAGTTTGCAGCCCTCAAGGACTGGAGTTGCGTGCACCTGGTTTATTTGATAAGCTTTATTTAGTTAGCATACCAGAGAACTCAATTAAAGGGACTCTCCAGCCATCATGTGCACTTTAATGTATATCATAGGTGTGTGATCCCTTTAAATGTCATGTTTTCTAATTTTCAAATGGAAATGCAAAATCCCCCCAAATGTATTTGCCCCCCCCCCCGCCGTCCTGCAGGGGATGCAGTGTATCTGCATGTGATGTTCTGGCTGTCAATGTTGGGTGCAGGAGTCTGTTTGGAACCCAGTGTGCCTGTGTAAAGTCTTCCCATTGATATCAATAGGAGCACTTTCCTGCCACTGATTGGCTGCTTTAAGCACCCATTGATTTCATCTGAAGTACTTTACTGTCACTGATTGACAGCTTAAGTAGCCAATAAGTGGCAAGAATTTTTGGATCATGGAGGAAGAAATGCATCACTGCAAACAGGGACAGACTGAGACCATCCAGGTCCCCGGGGAACAAAAACCCAGCTTTGCATGTATAGATCAATTGAAATTCACATATGAGCTCAGCACTGAAGGCTGATTCTATAGACATACAAATCCTGTGCTTGCAGGTATACAATAATAATGTATGGAAACATAGCATTGTAGGTATAGATCAACAGAACACACAAACCCAGCATTGCAGGTAAAGATCAACTGGAAATCACATGTAAACACAGCACTAAGGGTATAGATCAAATAAACACATTGAAACAAGATTACAGATATGGATCAACAGAATAACACAAACCCAGCTTTGCAGGTATAGATCAATTGGAATTCACATACAAACTCAACATTAAATAGATAAAATCCCCTAAATTACAGGCATAGATCACAGGTTGCATAACCCAAAGCCAGCCCTGGTGTCCACACTGCCCACATAGAACCAGACCAGCACCCAGATACCACACATAGGAGATTTGCCATCTTTGTCCCCAAACAGCCCAGCATGAGTCAACTTTGTCCCCAAACAGCTGTCCTATGCCATCTTTGTCCCATAAACACCCTTCCTGTGCCATCTTGGTCCCCAAGGCTCAAACATCCTGCTTGTGCCATCTTTGCCTTTCCACAAATCAATTATACATCTAGGCTACATACAAACACTTTTAAAGTCACTCACTAATTCACACTTTCATTCACATAATTCATTCACACAATCATTTATTCTCACTCATTCACACAAATAATTTACACATATTCAGACATGCCAGCCACACATTAATTCTTACTCTCCCTCATTCAGGCATGTCAGCTACACATTAATTCATACTCTCCCTCATTCAGGCATGTCAGCCACACATTCATTCTTTCATTCTCTCACTCATTCACACAATTTATCCACACATTAATTCTTTCATTCCCACTCTTTATTTATTTCAATAATCTTGCTACCCCTTCTTACCATCTACCCCCCTCACTATCCACCCCCCCTTTGTAGTTCACTTATTTTCTAGAAGTCCTGTGGCGCGAGGCCAAGCTAGAGACTTCGTGGAGGAGACTGAGGGACGCCGAGCGGTTGCTGAAAACCTCACGGAGCGACTGCTCTGCGTCTCTCTCTCTTTCAATTTACAGCATGATGCATTGTCCAGGATTGAGGCTGCCCAGGATCTGGCACTTAAAATCAGATTGCGGGACTGTCCTGGGCCCCTAGCAGTTCTCTGACCCTCCCGGGCCCAAGGTCCGTGCCCGATGGGTCAGTCCGCCCCTGGCTTTTAAAATGGTCTCTGAAGAAAGACATTGAGGGGGAAAACATTGCACCACAGACAGTGGAGTTAAACATATGTTTCAATAAATATTTAGAAATACAACATTATGGCAATGTGTTACTTTTGTTAAGTCTTTCTCATCCTTAGATGCGGCAAAATTTCACAGATGTGGGAACATTTCGCTAATGGTAGGTCGAACTAGCCGCTTAAGATGAAAATCTAATATGCCAAGTGCTAAAAATCAAATACAATATGGTAATATATGATAATGACAGCATATGTTAAGTATGCATGAAACTCAACTTGTAACAACTTTTTATTAAAGTATCAGCACTAGAAATAAAATTTGGCAAATCAGTAGGTTTCCCTGCCTGTTATTTTAATCTAAAAGCTGCATATGATGGTCATTTGGTAGCATCAATATTTGTGCATTCAGAAAATCATGTTTCAGAGGTATTGTGCAGCCTTTTATATTATTGCGGTAATAAGTAGACACAATGGTGCTGTTAGTAAAGGATTGAGATGCCTTCTATCAACCAGATTCCAGATGAGATAAATGCTTTTATATGTAAATCTCCAGAAACCTATACCTTTTGGGGTTATACTCTAATTGTTGGGATGCTAATACACAATCATCTGTCTACACTTAGATGAGTACCAGCTGCTGAACCCCGGACAGGAGAACATGGTGTGACAACTGGATTGTGACATTAGATTCTTACAGCCTTGTTTCCAAGCTATTTGCCATTTACAAATGGCAGGTTAAATACTAGATGGGCATACAGCTCTTTGCTGTATACAGTAATGTATGTTAGTAGAGTTAAAACATATCTCACTGTTCCAATAAACTTCAATTATCCACAGACCTGGAGGCTGCCATTGTCATTCATGTGATGTTTTGGTTGACTTTCCCTTCCCAAACACCATACTGAGCTCATTCTTTAGCTAATCAAGTCCTGCTTGTAAAGTTTCCCCGGTAGACTTTAATATGGCAAAGTGCCAGACTAGGTGACTGAGACTGAGCCATTCTATTGTTTGCCACAAGCTCATATACCAAGCAGTTAGGGTGTTTAATAGATTGGGCTAAGAGGACACAAATATGCTGCTGTCCTAAATTATGCAAAAATTAGATCTGTGTTAACATAGTGTTACATAGCTAAACTACAGCCCATTTAGCTATAGTGATTTAACGCAAGACCCTGATATAATAGATCAGCATACACAATAAAAACCTATTGCTCCATAGCCAAGAATTTTATTCATTTCAATCCCAAGTGACGTTTCTGCTTCATTAATGTCAGCTAACTAAGAGATTGACAAAGTATTAATACATCAGACAATGAGGGTGTGCGATCACAATTAAACCGCGTGGAATGTACCAGTCCAATAAAAATAGATAGAGAATTGTCACATAGGAAAAAAAAATCCTTTGTTCAACAGGTTTAATTAAAACAGACCCCCCCTGATAAACAGTAACACGATAAAGCCACAATGTATATTAAATCAGTTGTCATATTAACAAGAAAAAAACAAGTGGACACGTTAAGACTAAATACCGAGCACTTTCTGTAGAAAGATAAGACATTGATTATGCAGGAGACATGGTCCCATATATCTTTGCTAAATCTCAACAATTCAGAACGTATCTATACGGCAAAATTACAATACATTTTAGAATTACGAGATGTCAAGCCCAACTAGAGTTAATGCCAATAGCCTAATAAACGTCAGTAAGTAACAATAATAAAAGTCATCGCCCATCAGTTCCTAGAATGTGATGATATTTATGAACGCTATTGCAGCCTGAGGTCCAGGAGATCTATTATTTTCTGTTTATATGCGTCCCCCCCCCACACACACACACCCTATACGAGCTTAATGTCTAAATTTATATGCTATGCAACCAAAAAGGTAATCTTAAATGGCCTTATAGGTAGAGAATGGGTATAACATGGTGGGACATGAGTAGAAAGAAGAGTTGGATGCTGGCAAACTGGAGAAACCTGCCTTTGAATGGTAAGCACAAGCATGAGTCTACCATCAAGACCCTCAACTTATATTTACTGTGAGGCTACTAAAAACATGGCACCCTAAGGACATGACATACATGGAAGATGCATCCTTGGTTGTCAGATCTGTTTATGAAGCTGCTTCTTTGGAATTACTTTCTTAGTAATACTTCTTCTTGTTCACGATACAATCAGATCTTGTTTCCCCATGAGGGGCATTCATTATACATCAACATTTGTTGATTACATCTATAGTAGTCTATTCTTGTCCTTCACAGCCAGAAACCAGTCAGAGTTATTTGTTGAAGATACAGATATCTTCTATACCTTTATAATAGCTTCAAGATATTGTTGAAGAAATAAAAGAATGAAATGAAAAGTGATCATAAGGATTTAAGTTAGTCTTTTTTTGTTTTTGTTTTTTTTTTGGATAAAAACGAGTCAAATAATGCAATATTAGCAATTGCTAAAAAGAAATACTTTAAAAAATCAAACTAATAAAAACATTTATAAAAGAAAACCGTTAGACAGCAGGATTTCATGATCTGTGTGTCCAATCTTCACAAAAACAAGGTATTCTATATTTTTTGTTTTTTACTCTAATGCTGCAAAGTATATGCATTTTTTTTAAATTCCATACAATATGCTTAAATATAAAAGATCTGTAAACATGAATTTTTTTTTTACAAAATAGAGCACTGAAAGAGTTAAATGCAGGAAAGAGGGCCTTTTGTATTTATTGATTAGATTATTTAATCAGACTGAAACCTAATATAAAATATAATGAGAGGGTATTTGTTTCAGGAAATAGCATTTCTGTTGGTAAACTGAGCTACTTCATTTTAACCCTTTTTGGGCCAGTCACATAAGCACTGCGTAGCACCATTCAATGCCAACCCATTTGATACTGAACAAGTTAAAGCTCGAAGCCTCTTTAAAAATGTTATTTATTAACAACAACTGTTAAAAATCATCAAAATGTATTGGTTATATTCCAAATTGATATACACTATCAACTAATGTTAAAATCTGTATCTTGTTTTGATGAAGTCTAGTGTTAATCCATTTCCAAGTGATGGTTATGTTCTTCCTGCCAGGCACAGTATTAACTATCCTGAAAAAATATACTTTTTCCTGCCAGTTTCATACAGTAGATGCTTCTCCAGTAATCTAGTCAAATTACTGCCAAATAATGCCTGAAGAAGAACAATAGAACTTGTGCAGTCATCTCAACACATATACATATTTCAGTAGCCTGATCTGAATAATAATAAGTATACAGAGTAAAAGTCTGACCTTTAATCCACTAGAATATCAAACCAGGTAACTGATCCTTTCCACAACACTCATCAGTACCGACCTGATACCCCAAAGCACACTTACTGGCTTACATTAACCAGAGCATAATAGCCTGTGGATGGGATAAAGCTCTTCTACACACAAATATAACAATCACAACAATAATAACATAAATAATAATAAACACAACAATAATAACAATAATGGATAATAATAATAAACACAACAACAATAATCAACACAATAATAAAACACTGAGTGATAACCCACTAAACCCCCACTTACTTCAAATATATAAAAGCTGTTGCCAATCATGTTAATTTACAAGGTTATATCTTCATTTTTCTGATAAGGAAAGTGTCCTACTCCTACAGCCTAGAAATAGGTAACCACAAGAGCAGCAGAGGCAGTTACACAAACTGACAGCTCTTAAGTTCAGTGAACAGGATCCTTAGATCAATTATATATGTATTGGTGTATAAGGTGTAATGTTCATGCCTAAATCATTTAGGGAGTTCCTCCCATATCCAGTTTAATGTCACAAAATCCAAGGATCTGACAGAGGCAGAAGAGGCTCTCTATGCTCTCTCTGTTGCTGCAGATAATTATTCATGTGCCTTCTTGCCCCATGCAGATAAGTGTGTCTGTGTGTCTGTGTGTCTGTGTGTCTGTGTGTCTGTGTGTGTGTGAATGATGGAAAATGCAATTCACTTACTGGTTAGGAGAGGGTATTGTTACAAAGTGTCCCAGCTCTTCCAGCACTATTGAATGTATATTACCAGCAAGTGCATCCCAGCTCCACTGAGCTTACAGGATCCAGACATGCTCAGTTTTCTGACCTTCTCATTCTGGGAACTACCAAGACCAATCTAGCAAGGAGGGGTAATCTGGATTCTACCATAGAGTGCTTCTAAAAATAGATCCTGCAAAAGGAACAGCTGGAGCCTTAAAGAAACAGTAACCTGTCTGATGCTCAGAGTGCCCTGCTGGGTGACCTGATTCCTTTCTGGTTGGGCTGTGTGTTTAACTCCTTGCATGCCTGAATGGGGAGCGATCCCAAAAGCACTCATTAGCTTAGTAGTAAATGCCCTCAGGTGAATGCAGCTATAGTCATTGTGAAAAAAGCATCATGATAAACATCATTGCATAGCAGGAAAAAAAAAAATACAAACTAGGGGAGCTACAGCAAAAAGCATAACAAATGAGATTGCCCGGGTTACTGCTAGAATAATAACGACAATTATTACAAAACAAAGCAAGAATCCGGCACATACCTCGCGAATAAACACCTGTCTAAGGCATAAATATTGTGGCTTCTGTCACACTATATGGCCATATATTGCTTAGGCTATGTCAAAATAGCTCTGAACATGTGTTTAATTCTTGGTTAGTTTTGTAATAATCATAGCGATTATTCCAGCACCAACCCAGCTGAAGTTTTATGCCTTTTATGCTTTTTTGGCTTGTGCACTCCTTTTTTGTATTTTTTGTACTTTTTTGCAGGTTCTGACCAAACCTTGGGGGTTGAGCCGCCCCTCCTGCCACACAGGTGCCACATTAATGGTGTCCCGAGAGGGCTTTAAATTTCAGGAGATCCTCGGTGGGTTAGAATTAGATAGGACTCACAAACTCGGGGTAGTTTGACATAGTGGAGGGCTGAGCAATATATGGGCGTGTAGAGTAACAGAACTATATATTTATGCGTTTTTTTGAATATATATTACTCTTTTCTTTAGTATTTTAAACTCAACCGTGTAATTACAAAGAAACAAATGCAATCAAAAATAAAACTTGTTACTGGATGGTTGAGCCAACTACCGGCAAAATAAAACCACATTGTAAATGCACAAGAAAAAGGCATAGACTTGGACCTTCCAAATGCGTAATATTCCCCCTCTCTCTGCTACCAGACAATACGCATTTGTAATGTTGACCTTTTAAACACATTTTTTAATTCGGTTCAGATGTACATCATTAGCAGCCTCTGCATTGCAATTTCCAGAGCATATGGACTATGTAGGATTCTGGGTCCTAAGTACCTTCTTCAACTACTTCTTCTTACACGGTCAGAGGAAAGCCTATTAGGACATAGCGGTATATCCTGCCTTTGTTGCAGCAGCAGAGACATCTCCGTATCGCTGCCCGGGGGATTGATAGGGAGCCCAGAAATATCACCATGACATCCCTGACATCGGGTCAGCTGTGGCACTTCCAGTATAAAATAATTTAAACAAGATTGCAAAAAAAATTTTTTTTTTATTTTAGTATAGTTTTTTTTTAAAATCTATTATCATTAATAATTGTTTGTATTTCTGTGGTTTTAAAAGAAGGTCCTACTTCTCCTGGACATAATGATGTCTATTGTGAAATAGAGAAAAAGGGGAGTCATGCTATAACAAACATAAGGTCCTCCTCAGTGGTCCAACATGTTTTGGCAGTTACAGCCGATCAGTGGCAGGAAAGTCACGCATAGAGCACTGGGGCGGACTGATGGTAAGTTTACCACTCGCAGGGACATGCGTAGCTGAACACATCTTCTGCATGCAATCTATCTGGGGGGGGGATAAATGCATACGGATCTCCTCTCTCACCCACTTTAATGTTTACATTGTTTTCATAGATCACAAGTTTTAAACTTCTACAACCAGGAACATTCTAACAGTAATAATACAATTATCTAAAATGACACATTTATATGTTTTTTCTATTTAATCCCATGCATTTTTTTTCCTTTTCTTTTTTCGGTAGATACGCTGATGTAATTGGATATTTATGGTTATTACTTTTATATGACAACTTTTTTCCTGTCTCTGCATTTTAATGGCAAAATATGAAAGGACACGAGGGACACAGCTGGCTCGTATGCAAAATCTCTTAAATTGACACGACAAGCATTGGTTTTCTCCCAAGTGACTCTATGTCCTTGCAATTCTAAAATAAATACCTACGTCGGGATTTGGTGTAGATTTATAGGAACAAAATGGAATTGCGTTTCAAATCTGTTTCATCACTAGCTGCATTGGGTTTCACAACACCTTTTATTTATAGAAAGATAAATGGCATTGTGTGGATAATTTGATATCTTTAGAAAGGGATATTATTTGTCAATAGTTGATGTATGATACAATTTCAGAAGCTGAAACGATATCAGATGTTTTGTCGTAGGAGACTTGAATGTTGACCCCAAAACATTCCAAGGAATAAGCCATTTAAACGAATCGGGAATATTCTGTAGGGATTTATTTACAGGGTATAGTCATTTATTATTTAAGAAATTTGTGCATAATGAATAGTAATATACAGTATACATATAATATCTATATTAGCGGTTGACCAACAATCATATCCCCCATCTTGATCCAGGGGGCTCTAAATGTCTTTTGTATCAACAGATTTTGAAACAATTATTGCAAACCTATATCTTATTATAGCTAGGGGTAGCACTACCATATAAACTTAATAAGCAACTGCTTATGGCCGCCATTGGTCTAAGGGTCCCCTTCGGATGATGTGGGAGGGGGGAGGCTCAGATTCCTCCTAATTTAATATCATAATATGTTTTGTTCATTAACAAGTATTGGGGTCCTTTTATTTGTAATTATCCGTTTGTATCAATTGTTTTAAGATGAGACCCCTAAATCTTTTCTCTTAGGGCCCTAACAAACCTAGATTTAGCCCAGGTTGTTATAAATTTGCTGGTATTGTACAAAACAACAATCGGATACTGATTTGAATTAGAAGAAGCGCATTCTTATCTGACCGCCTTATTATATATCTGACCTTGCTCTTTCCTACATCCGCTCATTTAGTAATTGTCAAACAGGGCCACATAACCTAGCAACCTTAAGGATGTTATTTATTCTATTCACAAAGTGAAGGGCACCTTAATCCAACATATAAATAATAATAATAGTATATTATATATATAACACTCAGAGAGTGAGGTTGTTGTTAAGTCCCCTAAACAAGTAGAACGTTTAAGCAATCAGCCACATGAGACTTAAAGCCGTGAACGCGCTCCTTGATTATCAGTTTGGTTAATGCGATTGTAGCCTTTTCTGCACTGATAACCGTTTCTTTACCGTGACTTTCAGAACCACGGACAGAGCACGTAACATGCAGTCTAGTAATTCCAGTGTTTATATGTGCTAGGCAGCCAGTGCCCCATAAGAAATGCTACTAAAGGTTATGTATTTGCTATTTGTTGTTATTATTGATTTAAATGACTCGCATGTCCAAATCTGTTTGTATGTTTTCAGTTCTCTTCAGATTTTATTGCTTTTGTGCTTTTTGTATTAGCATATATGTGTTGGAAATAATGTGGTTTAGTAAGGGACTACATGTCTCAGTAATACGATGTCAACATACACATTTAATTCCGCTCCAGACACACAGGGGAGGAATAATCATGCATACGTTGCGTATATGAGTAGTATGGCTACACCTATGGCATATTCACAATCACATTGATTATTAGAATCTATAAATACCATGTCATATGTTTAAATATACTAAACGGTAATATGTAACATTTAGGTGCATGAAGTTATGGATTCTTGTTAAATGGTATATTTTTGTTTAAATATCCAAGATTATGAAAAAAAACAAAACATAACCCTTGTAAATATTGTAAACCCTACAGAAATATGTAGCCATGGGTGCTTTGGCTTATATTTCCTCTGTGATATTTCGATGTAAGTCACAATAATGCAAGTTAGCAAGGTAGGACTGCCTCAATTCTTTGTCCAAATCTGCTACAGTTGACTCGTTACACGGTGATTAAGCTTGTGTGCAATTTACAACATAATAATATCAAGATTCTTTACATGAAGTATTTATTCTTTGTGTGTTCCATTCTCAGTCTTTTATGCACTTGAGAAATGATAATAGTGTTACGTTTGCAGCTTTGAACCACCCTGCAGTTGACTATAGAGAATATAATCATGTCTAATTCGCAATGTTGCAGTTTGAGCTTACACCATGCTGTGCCTACTATGGGCTCCATCACAGGCAAAATACGTGGCATTTTATAAGCCCGAGAGAACAGTTTGTACTTTGGTTACAGGCTAAATCTACGTATAGGATTTTTTTTCCTGAGAGAGGCTGTAAAATAAACCTTAAGAAATACTTCAGATCTGGAGGTTTATGTTACAGCCTCTTGCAGTGTATGCTTGTCTACAGTTCAGTGTAATCTCCAGAGAGCGTTCCAAGTTCCTGGTGTACAAGCCCCTGGTTGAACGTGATGGACTTTTTTCAAGCTCATGTACTATGTCACATGCTACTCCCACAATGACGTTCTTTAAAGATGATCACTGATATTTAAATGTTTCATCTTACACACTTTGTAACAAGATAATTACTTGTAAGGTTAGGTTGTATCTTTGAGTTGCTGTATCCGGAGTGGTTGTATCCTGAGTGGTTGCTACATTCAGTGTTTTGGAAAGCCTTGTGTAGATTTGGGTTGGCAAATCTAATTTGAAAAGTTTAAGAAAATAAATGCTAGGGGAGAAAAAGAGATGCAGTTCTATTTACTAAAACCCAAGTTATCTGTTAAGGTAACTCATCCAGTTTAACTCAATACTACTCTATAGCACTCCAAACAAAATTCAGGAACTTGCCATATCACGAAGAGGTGTGATGCCATGGAGTTCAGTGCTGTCACCCGTGGATTTTTTTAATCCAAAATATTCTCAAATTGCTGTTAAATGCAGTTAATTATTCAAGATGAACTGATACTCAAGTCCACAAAAAAAAAAGTTAAATCTCGTCAAAATAACTCAGCTTTGTCTCATACCAAGCTCCGAGTCTCCAGTTTCCAAGGTAGGTAAGTATAAATGATTACAACGTTGTATAACTATCTGGTTAAAGTACTGCTTACTCCCTTTGTATAAGACACTATAGGTTAAAAATTCTAATAGACTATAGGTATTTTTTTTCTCTCTCCAAGAAATCCATCAAAATCCAAGTGGGAAATGTATTTTTACTGAATATTTTTTTGCCTTTTAAACTCCATGTCGTATAAAAGTGTGTCAGTTATAGCAATAAGCAAGAAATGAAAACAGCAGTTATACGGGGATGTAGTCAATGGTAATACGTTTTTGTTGGGTCAACATAGAAAATATGTAGTCACATTAGCGATTACTATTACATTACTACTATCCTTTGTGCGTGGAAATTAAAAAATGTGTGAAATGACTTAAAGTTAACCTGGTGAATATAAAATTCGGCAACTCTCAGATCTGAATACGGTACTTGGCTTCTGTTGAAACAGTTCTGTGTCGCTCAAGGTTAAGTAAACAGGCAATTTTTTATCTATTCAAATATGGCACCTAATATATAAATATAGCCCTCTGGGCTTAATAAATATTGCCATTGATTAATGCTTATTCAGGAAGAACGTTATTTATCTTAAGTGGCAGAAGCAAGAAGCACATTGCACCTTAGAGAGTATTAATGACTTTGGTTCAATGTATTACTTTAACACCCATAACATGACCAAATGAAGTTGTGACCTTGATGCCATTAATAGTTATTTTCTTCCAATACACGCTTCAGTTTTTTATTTGTAAATTTGTGAAATTAAAGGTGTTTACATCATTTGTATTCATCTGCAGGCCCAAATATTGGCATCGTGATAAGTAGTCAGATATAAATAACCTCTTCATATCACCAAAAATCTCCGAGCCATAACACAAGCTCTGCATACACAGCCATCTTTTTTAACCCATCGTTTCCATGTAATTGTCCCTCTGATTACACCTTTAGGTTTGACGATGAGAAATGAGAAAACTTAAGCGGCTTTACGTCTTGTAAATAATTGTTAGCTTGTAAGAAGGTATTGCAAACTTGGAAATATTATATTTTCTCTCATAATAATCATTACACAGGAAGGGCCCCTTCTCCTGCCTTTAGGACCCCTCACCATTTTTTCTTTTTTCCCTTCCATTCTATTCTTTACTCTGTATTTGGTCATTTCTTTTGGACCTCACTGACATTTTTTCCTCACTTTTTCTACTTTCACTTTTTTCTTTTATCTTGCTTATCTGCCTTTTTACATTTTTTCATCCTCCTAACTTATATTTAGCCCCCACACATACATATACACATGTATGTGTGCATATAGGTATATAATATATAATATTATATATATATATATATATATATATATATATATATATATATATACACGCAGAAGCACACAGTACTTACTCCTGTATGTCCCTCGTGGCTTCTAGCTCCCTCACTAAGTGGCTTTCCAATCGGTAGCCCCCTACATCCAGCAATCATCCTCCCTCGTTGACACTGGACACCAAGAAGTGGTCATTTCTGGGGGTGCAGTGTCAGCAATTGCTCCGTATGCTCCACCATTAATCCATTCCTGATTAAATAATACAAGGGTTTCAAACAGAATGATCTGTATTAAAACCTGGCCAGTCAAACTGTAGAGGCCTCTGTGTATTTTACGTAGCATCTTTTCCACCCCCTCTTATGTGGAAATATGATGTCATATCCCAGCTCTCTCTCAAAAAAAACAAAACTGAGAATATGAAGCACCCTCCCCGTAGTAAGTCTGAATCGGGCCCTTACTAACAATGCCCATAAGTGCAACACTTTCCTAACTGGACATTAATTTTCATCATGTGCATCTTTTAGTTCAGATAGACATCACGCGGATTGACTTGCTGAGGTGGTTATTGATTCAGCTGTAGCGCCATCTACTGGAGGCAACCTGCAAAGGTCCTTTACGCTGACCATTTCCTGCAACGATGGTGGAGTCCGTTACACAGATAAATGTGCATTTAAGCCTCGCAACAGATCATATTGCATCTTGTTCCATATATATTTTGTTTTCTCTAGCAACCTTGTCATACTCATGTTAAGGTAGTCGAAAGAACTTCGGAATATATAGAGCAACATATGCTTGGAGGTAACGTCATCAAACTTGATGGTCGCAATTATAGTTAAACATGCAGGCTGTTTGCTGCACCCTGTTCTTTTCAGTATGAACTACAATAAACACCAAGGTTCAATATAAAAGGTTATTTGTAATTCCGATGTGAAGGATAACATATTTCTTAGGGAGTCATTGTAATGTACTCCTGAATATACTTGTCATTTATAATATAGTATTTTTTTTTACATTTCATTACAATCCAATTTTGTTCTTGAGATTATACTTCAGCTTTAACAACGTGGCCACGGGAAACATACAAGATGCATGGTTTTACAGCGACATTTCAGTGTTGGCTGCCTCAAGGCTGTTTGAATATTATATGATAGTATCAATCCTCATTGAATGCCAGGGGCAGCTGAACACGTCACAAAGTATGTCCTTGGTTGCTTAGTGACAACTAATCCCAGCTCCGTACACCATCAACAATAAAAGTAAATCCGTGCAACTAGCCCAAGTATTAATTGTGAAAGCAAAACGTAAAAAATAACAATAACCACTTAGAATTTTTTTACACATTCTTATAATGTGAGGACAAATTACCAGCCCAAACTACAAAGATTAGCTATACTCAACACGTTTTTGTCATAGAGATCGACTGCCATCAGGTGTCCACCTAGCATTTTATCCTTAACAATACATCTATCACTTCTAATAAGGGTTTCACAATAGCAAGAACAGCAGAGGACAACTACAAAATCAAGAAGAATTAGGTTATGAAGAAAGACTTTACAAATTGGAATTACTTCCACTAGCAACATGGCGTATAAGTAGGATAAAATACCGTATTTGCTCGATTATAAGACGAGGTTTTTTTCAGAGCAAATGCTCTGAAAAATACCCCTCGTCTTCTAATCGGGGTCGTCTTCTAATCAGACCTCAAATAGAGGTCTGATTAGGAGACTAAGATCCAGATCCCCCGCACCGCTGCAGGGGACCTGGATCCTCCTGTCTCACCCGACCCCCCCCCCCCATCATACACACACTTACCGGTGCTTCCTGCTGTGTTGCCGGGGCAGCGGGTTGACGTCTACGCGATCTGCGTAGACAACGTCCGCTGCAGCCGGAAGGAGGTGTGGCTAGCAGCGGGGGTTGTCTGCGTCCGTCGCATAGACCTTCCCCGACTGTCAGAGATCAGAGTTCCCCGCCCAGGTGCCGCACCGGTGCGGGGAACTCTGATCTCTGACAGCCGGGGAAAGTATACGCGATGGACGCATACAAACCCCCGCTGCTAGCCACACCTCCTTCCGGCTGCTGCAGAAGGCGACGTCAACCCGCTGCCCCGGTAAGAGAGGGGGGAGAGCGGGGGAAGGGGGGGGAGAGAGAGAGTGTGTGTGTGTGTTAGTTAAATGGGGGTATAGGGTGTGTGTGTTAAATGGGGGCATAGGGCATTTCTGGAGTGGCGTTAAGGGGGCATTTAATAGAGCACTCTGCCTCCTGAAATGCCTTATACCTCCCTATATGCCACTCTGCCCCATAATATGCCTTTTAACCCCCTAAATGGCAGAGTGGCATATAGGGGTATAAGGCATTTCTGAAGGCAGAGTGCTCTATACAATGCCTTTTAACTCCCTTAATGCCACTCTGCCTCCTGAAATGCCTTATACCTCCCTATATGCCACTCTGCCCCATAATATGCATTTAACCCCCTAAATGCCAGAATGGGATATAGGGGTATAAGGCATTTCTGGAGGCAGAGTGGCACATAGGGGGTCAAAAGGCATACCATGGGGCACAGTGGCATATAGTGGGTTAAAAGGCATATCATGGGCCACAGTGCCATATTGGAGTGGCAAGCCTGGGGGCAGATGTGCGTAACTGGGGGACAGGTTGGAAAATACAAGAAATAAAAACCAAAAAAATCTTTTCCTCAATCATAGCTTTTATTAAAAAAATTGTTTACATGAATTAACATTTACTGGTAAAACTTTTTTCCTTTGGGGTCGTCTTATATTCAGGCTTTTTCTTTTTTTCCTAAGTTAATATTCAGATTTTGGGGGGTCGTCTTATAATCAGGGTCGTCTTATAATCGAGCAAATACGGGTATGTGTGAAAATATTTGCATGCATTGTTTGAGAGATCCAAAAATAAATGCAATATCATTATTTTCAGTGGTACAGATTGCTGGAGGTTTATTGCCAGGTGCCACTTTTTTTTTTATTATTTGGTGGCCTTCAGGACTTAAGACCAATTTAAGTACTATATCTTATTGCACTTAATAAATGGGGAATACATTTACCAAAATATATAAACCCACCGAGGATGATATTTGGAGAACACGGTCATCACAGACTCATTAGAGTAGAGAGCTCATTACTGTAAGAAAAGAGTCAAAAATAAATATATAAAAATAAGACAATAATACCTCTAGAAGCATTGTCCTCAAATACAATAGATACTTTAATGAAAGGTTTGGATGGCTTTTTAGTAAGGGGGGAACGCACATTTTTAATTTGTACCAATTTGTGGTTTTTGATTGTTTTTTTTTTCCTTCCCCTTCTTTTGGACCAGAAGCAGCAATGGGGATCAGCTTTCTGTAAAATGGTACGCGATGTAATAACGCGGCATACTGTGTATTTTATTTCAGGATATCTCTAATTGTTGGTCTAATGGACATTACCTGATACCGTGACCAATGAGGATATGCCCATGAGTGGTTTTGTTTAAAATGCGCATTAAGCCACAAAGTGTGCAATTCACCATCTGAACAGTGAAGTCAAAGGTAAGATGGTATAAGAAAAGGGATTGCAGATCGAGAGAATGAAGAGATGTAAAGGAAAAATAACTATTATTCTCTTATTCTATTACTGGGCAGACCAGATGGGCCCAATGGTTCTTATCTGTCGAGATATATGTTTACACATATTTCCCTTAATTGTTTTTATTCATGAATCCTTATGTGTTATACCTAGATCAAGTACACTAGAATTCCGGTTCACAAAAACAGGAATTCTCATTTTTAACCATTAATAGTTCCCACTTTTGATTTTAATGTAGCAAGTTTTGGATAGATTACCTAAATCCAGCTGCTGATATTGTATTTTTCCTTTTATTGCAATGATTTTTAGTGACTGCAAGGTAGCGGCTTTTATTTCACAACTTTAGAGACGTGATGGTAAGTTCACAAGTTGTCATTTAAAATATGTATGTCCGTGACCTCTTGGCCTAAGTACTAGATAAAGTGTTTGCTATTTCAGAGGTGATGTATTTTAATTTTCTGGCTCGGAACAGAGCATTTGACATTTTATCATCGCTAGTCCTACTCTTTAGCTTCACTAATTAAAACTGTGATGAGAGCTACTGTTCCACACATAAAATGTATCCTACCTAAAGACAAAAAGCTCAGTCACCCTGCAAGCTAAAATGAAATAATAACAGACAGTAGCGGTGCTACCATATAAGCAAATTAAGAAGATCCCTTACGAAAAAATTACTGCAGTTTTTCTGAAGTAATACTGCAGTTTTTTGGACATGAAAAAACTGCAATACTGCACTTTTACTGCAGTTTTACTGCATTTGTACTTCACTGTACAGCAGTTTTACTGCAGTTATTTTTGTACGGAAGTACAAATGCAATAAAGCTGCAGTACATTGAAGTACAATGCAGTATAATTGCAGTAGAAAAAAAAGGGCAGTAAATGTGAGGTAATACTGCAGTAAAAGTGCAGTATTGCAGTTTTTTCATGTCCAAAAAACTGCAGTATTACTTCAGAAAAACTGCAGTAATTTTTTTTTTGTAAAGGATGCCAAGGGCCCTACTTGGTTAGGAGGCCCACTTGCATACCTGGGATCTTTAGGGCTGTGACCTCGGGTTTGAGTGAAGCACAATGAGGCCAGTTTCTTTTGTATATGGGAAGGATAGATATGTTTGGCCACAATGACAAATGCGCAAAAAAATAGGAGGCCAAATGGAGTGTTAGAGGCACGGGTGTAAACTCTGTCTTAAATTGTAACAATGTGAACTGTAGACCTAACCAATATGTCTCTAGAGGGACCCATGTATTCAAGCAGACTCTGCCATGTTGGGTTCTCAATATATAACCCATGTCTATGTCTGCGTAGTTATTCTTCTGACACAGTGTAGGTTAAAACAGGTTAAAAAGTTCTATCCTAGCAAAAAGTCAACCTTTTACAATGCATACTGTGGCTGTAATGTACTTATGGCTATATTTATTCTCAAAACTTGTCTAGTTCTTGGCAGAAAGCTAAATTTGAAGCAATCACCTTAAAAGGGATGTATTTTAGCAATATCTCCAAAATCAAAAGCTTGCTTTAGGCTTGCTCTTGATTTGTGCTTTAATCTGTACAGTTCCATGATTTCGGCAGAAAAAAAAAAGAAAGAAAACAAAAGTTTAGATGAAAAATACATTAACGACTTAAGAAAATATATTTTGTTGTTTTCCACGTTTTTTTGTGAGATTCTAAGCGTTACCCTGATTTACTCATAATTCTCCTAAATGTCAAAGTGGGAAGTAATCTAATTATTGTGGCCATAATCACCTTGAAAATGTTTAACCGTTTTCTTCTACAATAGAGAAACATAAAGGACAAGAGAGCAATTGGAAACTAGAAAGAAATTATCTTATTAACGTCAAAATTGACGTGAATTCATTTAATCAATAGCATGACATCCATAATGCATAGCTTACATCTCCAATCATAGCGCGTATATTATATATACATATCCTTTAAAAAAATATATTGTGATATAGGAACTAGCAACTGGAATTTGCAAAAACAAATGCCAGGAAAATAAAACGGGTACACAAATATTTACACTTTGGCATTTATCGATCATGATATCAATGTACACAACAACATAAAATTCATACGCCCTGGGATCTTCAGTTGATGTTTGATGAAATGGTCACTTCAGCCATCATTTGACATTTATTGCATATGATAGCTGAGTATTCCCTTTAAACGTATGCGGTGTCCACTTGGAAAAGCATATGTATTCACCCCTTTCTCCATCCCCAGCTGTTTGCCATGCAGGAGATGTGATCAGCTGAACATGTCTCCTGATACATGATATGTTTAGTGCCAGTTAGTGGTGAACACCATGGTGGTGGGATCTAATGAGCATGTGATTTTCCTCCATGGATTGGCTCCTTCAAACAGCCAATTGGCAGCACACATCATGCAGGAGGCGGGGCGTTGCAACTTCTAGCTAGGGTTATTTATTCATGTTACATTTTAAAGAATGTGTAATACAGCACAAAATACTTTAATATTCATTCTTCTTTGGTAAGGCTGTCTGGGACATTGAATGGTCCTTTAAACATGCATATGACATATGAAAAAAATATGTATCAAAATAACCAGCAATGAACAAGTAGACGAGACTATTACAAAGCAATCACATTTATTAGAAATTCTTATCAGAAAAGTCATATTTTACCTGTATCAATGAAAATTTCTAGATGAAAGACCATTATGATCATTCTATCTACTATTTACTATCTACTATTTCCTGTTTTATGTTCCAATTGAAAAACATGCTACACAATGTACATTTCCTTCTTAAACTATATGTGTCCTACGCAACACAACAGATTCTAAAGTGCAATTAAAAAAATCAATACAATCAGACAGGCTCATAAAACTCTAACTCAAATATTCGGATGGATAGTCTTTCATTTTCCGTATAACTTAAGCCTGGAGGCGGAAATAGAATTTTCCAGGAAAATTTTTACCAGCCAATAGTGGACCTTATAACGTAAGTAAAAAATCAATATATAAACATGATATGTTTTACCAGGTACGATTAAGAACGGAAACATTTAACATCTACAGCAAATGGAATATAGCATATACTGCGGCACTGTATAACACAGCAAGTCTTTTTGAGAAACCATTGAGGCAATCTGGGAACTGAATTGGCTGTAAAAAATAAAATTAAACAGAACACTCAGGAGACTTGACCGCAATATAATTGATTTCCCATGTTGGTGGTGGTTTTATTTTTTCATATGTGTAAGAAAAGTAAAGTATTGCGAGCAATTCGTGTTGTTGTTGTGTGTGTTGTGTTGTGTTTGGCTTATACCAGGCCCAGGCTGGCCATCTGGCACCTCCGGAACACACATACTGACAAATAGATACATGACATGGGCATGGCCGATCATCAATTACCCAATAAAGACAAGAGACCTGCTGGATTTTATTAAAACACATGCAACAAACATAAACGTAAACTTCAAACATGTAAACATATATTAATATCCCGGAATTAGCCCCAGCTTATAACATCATAATAAAGTGTTTAAACAATTACGTCCTAGCTTACTAGGACGGGATCCCCCGGGAATGCTGGCGCAGGCGTAAACGATGTTAAGAGCGCTTACCGGCGTCCTCCCTGCGTGGTAGCGAAACCATGATTCTGTGCAGGAGGTATTTCAATAGTTAGAATATCCTTACAGGCCAGGTTCCTTAACCCTTTCAGGACCTCGGTTCACCACAGTGAACGTCACAACTGAACAATAGAACATATTTGTCAGGCAATATTCTGCTTAAAATAATACCCCACATTTATAGTTTTTCTTTATGTTCTAGAGGGCTGCTTCCATCCGTCTACATATTATACTATACTGGATTTATTAATACCACTGGCTTAATGAGTTTGAAGTAAGGGGAATCTTCATCTCTCTTTCTCTCTCTTTCTCCTTTCTTCTCTCTCATTGTACTTGTAGTCCTAGGACTAAGGGGTATTGGGGCACATTTTTTCTTTCTTTTCAATGTTCAACCTGTGTATACAGATACCAGTTATGACATCACCAGACTTCCTTTTTAAATTTGTTTAATTTAGAAAAATATATATTTTTTTGTTATTGAAAGATGGTCTGGAAGACCCTTCTAGGTCTCTTCTCTTTACCAGAGAGCTTCTGGCACGTGTCAGTGTTGTGGTTTAATTTTGGATTCTGTGATAAGGTACTACAACCGCCCATGTACCCGCCCATGTACCCACCCATGTACCCGCCCATGTACCCATGATAGCCTGCTCCAGTATAAAGTGGTTACAATCCCCTTTAAGAAGGCATCTCATTATGTCAGTGCTTGTTGGCTATGAAACATAATATTGTGTTAGTAGGATAATATCCTGGCTAGAGGAGGCATCACATCATTAGAAACCACAGATGCTCAGGATTACCTTGTTCCATGTTAGTTCAAAGGGGGGGTTAGATAGATAGGTAGATATATATTGCAGTAAAAACAGGTAATCTGTTTTCCATAACAATATAGCAGGTGTTGCGGGAACATGTTTACAGTCTTATAATTGGAAACTGTTTGTCATTCAGACCTATTTTAAGCCACAGATAACATCTCTTTTCACTTATCTTGCTGACAAAACAAGGATACCTTCACATTGTTCCCGACTGTCAGCCACACGTCATCCCTGGGTGTTTGTCTACAACCTTCTTATCCATTCTAGCCAATTACCTATATAAATTTAGACATGTTCGATACAATGGCTGCCACCTTCCTGCTTCTGTCAGGATTTTTGCCTGCATTAACCCAAAGGTTAATGCCGGGGTCCCCATTAATCTAATAGGGCTCCAGAGGAGGACCGCACGGAGAGAACTTTGCTGCTGTAACATTTTAACCCCTTAATGACAAAGCCCGTACATGTACGGGCTCAAAATGCATTGTTACAATGGGTTTGGGGCCGCCCATTGTCCTTAAGGGGTTAATTAATATGACACATCAGTAAAATGTGTTTGGGTAACCAAACTGTTCATATGTATTTGTATAATTATTTTCCAAAACATGTTTTCTACTTAAACGCCCAAAATTCCTTGCGTTGCCCGAAAGAACTAGATTATTATGCAAAGACGATACGCTTCCAAATACCCTTGACGCTCAGAGTTAAAAATCACATTTAATTATTATCATAAGATCATTTGACACAGAATTTCATATCATGTTGTACACAGAGCTTTTATTTTCATTTAGTTCAAGAAGCAAGTGCTTTTTTATGGTCTTTGTATGTTTATAGTGATTTTATTTCTTAGATTTTAACAATATAAGTAACTTTAAATATATTTTACTTGATACAGAATTTGAGGTGCAATATGCCTAATTGTTATTTTTAGGGACCAATGCGTCATGCACAGTACTGTCATTCTGAGTGGAATCAATAAAGTGAAGGGACTCGATGAACTTTCACTGTCATGGGCCGTTGCTTGGGAACAACAGTCAAAAATATCATCGATGATGCAGGATGGTAGTGTCTTGGGAGTACTATTTCCAGCCGCACAATTTATCGCTGACAGTCAGTAATCAGGCTAAGAACTACATTTTCACAGAGATACTTCTGTGCTTCTGACACGAAACTTCAATCCGCTGTACATATTTTGAAATTAAATTTACGTCATGTTTGCGCAGATAGTGACAAAAGTCATCAAATTTACTTTCAACATCCCATCATATCAATGAATATTTCAAATATCTAAAGAGGGATACTTTGAAAAATTGTTTTTCATTTACACAATTCCATAAACTCTTTTCTGCTGTTTCTATACACATTATTGTGAAACATGGTGGGATGACTGGTCAACCAATTTGGATGACTAAGTATTGTTTAGAAAAGGTCGGTCAAGCAAAAGAGGTAGAGGAGTCAGTGGGGGTAGAACGTCCCAGAAAATATTAGTGGGTATTTGTTATAAACCACCAAACACTGGGGATCTAGAAGAGTCGTAGCTGTTAATGCAGCTAGAAAAGGCTTCTCAACTAGGGAGAACTATCATTATGAGGTATTAGAATTATCCAGGAAAACGGAACCTGCAGTTCCTCCAAGGATTGGTCATGAGGGAAGATAATTGGTTGACTCAGTTGGTGGAGGAGCCAACCACAAATTAATAATTGATGGACTTGGTGATCACAAACAGTGTAGAAATCCTATCTAACGTTCAAGTTAAGGGGCATTTAGGGAACAGTGATCACAACATGCCTGAAGAGACCCTGCTTCTCCAGTGCCTACCACTGTCAAATTTTCCGAGCTCCTAGAAAAGAGGTAGATCATGGGGAGGCAAGAGGGCATAAGGATTTAGGCTCTAAAGAGGGACACTTGAGTGGCAGGCCTCATGACAGCCTAAAATATTGCATATCACCAATAATGGCGCTTCTTGACCATAAATTATCCCATCCTTTATTCATGAAGAGAATTTCCGTGGCTGCCAGCATTGTTTTATGTGGGAATGCTAAAACCAGGTCTTAAATATTATTACATTGTTGGTGAGGTTGAAGTAAATATTCATCTGGTAGATGAAACGGCCTATCTTAAAAATAAAAAGGTTATCAAATGAATCCTTGGTTCAAACTCTAAACGTAAGTGTGCAAAACTCTCTTAAAGACGTCCCTGGTCAACAAAACCTCACCGTGCAATGTTTTACAGAATGTGTTAAACTAACCTTGAATTTACCTGTGCGTTATACAGGGATAACGTCTCTCTTTTTTGGGGAATAACGCTCTTCTTTTTGGAATAAATAACCTCATCTGGGGTAGGTAATGTTTTTGGTCAAAATCTTCTATTCACTTAATATTGCACTTTTTCTTTATACTGTTTTTATACCTTGTTTTAATATAAATTAGTGCCCAAGGCATATTTCAGCTGAACAACATTCTCTATATTCGTACCAGCTCACTGTTTAATAGATTCTAATGTTTTGTTTACTTGTTAAGCTATCTCTTGTCATTATGTTCTTGACATAGTCTGCTGAGGAGACTGCTAAACTTGCATTATTATTCATCAGATATATGAAGATATTTTGACAACTTTTATTTTTCACATTTAAGATGAACAACAACATGCTGGGTCACTGTCACAACATTTACAGCTTGTCTAGGTTTCATTAAAAACTTTCAACAGAGGATAGTGAAATAAATTGTTCCAAAAATGATTCTAAAAATGATTTGAAAAACTCTCGGCACACATGTTGCACCTAGCAAAAGTATATATATGATATATGATATTTATGGTTTTTTTTAATACTATATATTTTTATTAATTTTTTTAAACGTGGAACTACAAAAAACAAAATAATAATTTAGCGCATACCCAGCAAAAACTATTAAACACCTATCTATAGCTTGAATATTGGCGATTCTGTCACACTGCATGACCATATGTTGCTCACTCCGCCACTATGTCAAATAAGCCTCAGTTTGGGAGTCCTATCTTATTTTGCATGCCTATGATGCTTAGCGGGGAGCTGAATCAGTGGGATTGCTTTGTGTTTTAACCCAAATGAGACTCTCAAGCAGTTTAAAGCCTTCTCTGGACACCATTAATGAGGCTCAACCCCAAGGTCAGAACGAGCAAATATATATATATGTATATATATACAGAAATAGGGGAGCACACAACCTAAAAAGCTTAGAACTTCAGATTCCTGGGTTGCCACTAGAATAATAATGACCAAAAAGTACATAAAACAAAGCAGGCATGGCTGTTTTAATGCTAAGGCTTGGTCAGAACCTGCAAATATGTACCTATCATGTAGAAATCTGAATGTGTATGCTTTTTTGGTTGTGCACTACCGTTTCTGTGTGTGTGCGTGTGTATATATATACACACTTCCACCGAACCTTCAGCATTCACTTCTTCAGAGAAGCTGCACCATTTTAGATGCTAGAACTTCCTTGTTATTGATACAACCACCACACTACCTCTCACCCTTTCTCTGTGCCTTATGTTTGTCACCCCATTCCCCCAAGACTGTAAACTTGTAAGCCGGGCTCTCTCCACCTAATGTATCGGTTTGTCTTAGTCTGTCAATTCTCGTCTTGTCAGACCCCTTGAATACATGTATTGTATTAAGCGCTGTGTAAATTGTTGGCGCTATATAAATAAAAGATAATAATATATTATTTTTCTTTTGACATGCAGAACTACATTCAATGTAACTGTGTGCAGAAAGCATGCTTTTATCTTATTTCTGAAAAACCTATAATTTTATAATACAGGACCGAGCTTCCTGAATATACGGTAATATTTTACTTCCTTCCACATTAATCCCCAGTGGAGCATAGAGCCACTTCAGTTTCTATTTTTGGAAAACTTTTGGAAAACCTTCTCCCAACCCAAATGGTTATCTAGGCCGCAGCAGCTTGATGCTAACTCAACTGCAACAATACCTTAGGAGCCTCTGCAGTATAATTGAAAAAGATAAACTGCCACTTAGATTAGACATTGAGATTTAAGCCATTTGTGTTGTGGCAGATGAAATTCAATGTAGATAAATGTAAAGTTATGCACTTCGGGGTAGCGAATGCACAAGCAACCTACACCCTAAACGGTAGTGAATTAGGGGTAATGACAAATGAGAAGGATTTGGGAATTGTTATAGACAACAAACTAGGCAACAATGTGCAGTGTCAGTCTGCGGTTGCTAAGGCCAGTAAGGTATTGTCGTGTATAAAAAGGGGCATCAAGTCGCGGAATAAAGATATAATTTTGCCTCTGTATAAATCAATGGTAAGGCCGCACCTTGAGTATGTTGTGCAATTTTGGGCACCTTTTCTAAAGAAGGATATCATAGCACTAGAAAGGGTGCAGAGGCGGGCTACAAAATTAATAAAAGGAATGGAGCACTATAGTTATGAATAAAGGTTAATTAATTTAAATCTGTTTAGTTTAGAAAAACGTCGCCTCAGAGGGGATATGATAACGTTATATAAATATATTCGGGGCCAATACAAACCATTGTGTGGAAATCTGTTCATAAACAGGACTATGCATAGGACACGTGGTCATGCGTTTAGACTGGAAGAAAGGAGATTTAGACTAAAGCAGAGGAAAGGGTTTTTTACAGTAAGGACAATAAGGATGTGGAATTCTCTGCCTGCAGAGGTAGTTTTATCAGAGTCTGTACAGACGTTTAAACTGCAACTGGATGGATACCTGGAAAAACATAATATTCGGGGATATAATCTTTAATTATGGGGAAACAGCTTATTGATCCAAGGAGAAATCTGACTGCCATTTTGGGGTCAAGAAGGAATTTTTTTCCCTGGTTAGTGCAAAATTGGAAAGAGCGAAGCCGGGGTTTTTTGCCTTCTTTTGGATCAAACAGCAACAAATTAACAGATATAGGAAAGGCTGAACTTGATGGACGCATGTCTTTTTTCAGCCTATGTAACTATGTAACTATGTGTTGGGACCAGTGTATGGAAACATGTTGACTCGTAATCAGTATGTATGTTTCAGAGGAAACAATGGAATGCCCTTGTGCCAAAGATATCTACATTTTATTTGCAGCCTAAGAGTATTAGTATCAAGGAAGCCAGGTGAGAAAGTATTTTCAAGGACAGGAGACCGCTATAAATACAATACTGGATGAATATTTAGTATATGCTTATAATCTTGCTTTTAATCTCTATGGAGCGTCATCAAATGGATTCAGCATTGTCCATCAACAACTGCTTACTTCACTTTTTATTTTGATGAAGTGAACTTGGGACCAGACTAGACAATCAGCCAGTTTGTCTACCTCTACTAGACACATACCTAGTCTGCTTTATGAACAATCTTCTGTCATTTCCTTAACTTCCAATACTGTGTGTTTACCAGTAAGGAGTGATCTAGTTCTTACTGCAACACCAGCCATAACAGCGTGACTAGCTGTTTGTTTATGTAGGAGGGGAAGGGATATTAGAAGGAGCACAAATCATTGCATGCTCTTTATAAATTGCACAACGCAGCACAAAGAAATAAAACAAGCTGTTCCATAGAGTGCTAAATCATTTGAAATCTCCTTAATAGAGATCAACAAATTTAAAAAGGTTTACCACACAGAGAATGTAAAAAGCTTAACATAGAAAAAACATATTATAATAGCACAAAAAAATAGAATGATTCTTATATTTTCATATTTATAAAAGCACAGAGTTTTAAAGGTAGCAGTTTTTATACATACAAAAAAATAGATAAAGCCATAAATGAATCAAGTACTGGGTATCGGGCAATTAGTTTTTTTGTTATTCTGTTTTATATGGCCAAGGTATTTCATGGAAAATGTTTTTCGATTTCCCCATTATCTTTTGGTAAAACGGCATTGGAATTCTAATGTAATTCATGGGTCTATTTATTTAAGAAAAGTTGTCAATCAGCTGACCAAATGAGATTGCATGCCCTCGCTAACACACATAAAAGTGAAATACCTGTATATAAAATAAAGATCATGAGTTGTTGGTGAGAGCATGTGAATGCCGGTGACTTGTCAGTTTCAGATATTGACAGTCAAGGACATAGTTAATATGACAGCATATGATACGGTTCCCCATAAACAGTTACTGTACAAATAAAAAAGATAGGCAATGTTTCTGGGTATGTAAAGCTACTTGCGAGAAAAATGCAACATTGGAGCCTTGTTTCAGACCAAGAACGGACAGTGTTGAAATAGCCTGCCCTGTAGGAAGGTACCTTACTCGGGAGGGGCATCGTCGTTATTTTTGCTCACTTGCACCATTACAGAGGAGGCCTCTCCATTAACATATCAGCCTTCCCTGCACGAGGAATACAGCTAACGCAGACGTAAGTTTCAGCCTCTCATAGGTCTCCTCGGTGTAGTAGGGCTGATATCACTCTAGGTGCAGAGAGCAAAAACAGTGATGCCTGTCCCAAGTATATACCTTCCTATAGGGCAGGCTATTTCAGCACTCTGTCAGTGTTTACAGATGACACAAAATAAGGAAAACTATTAGTGCCAGCTTGACATTACTTCCCCACAAGGAGATTTGGTCATATTGGAGGACTGGGCTGCTAAGTAGCAGATAATATTTAATTTGGACAATTACATTGTTATGCATTTAGTGAAAATAAATGTGTAAATTATTCCTTAAATGGGGTTGTGTTAGGGTGTGTGAGCAACAGTGCTCAATGTCAGTCAGCTGCTACAAGGGCCAGTAAAATGATGTCATGTATAAACAGAGGTTATTTTGTATCTGTATGGGTGGATGGTAAGACTCCACCTGGACTATACAGTGTAAGTCTGGGCATCTGTTCTTAAAAAAGAACATTATGGACCTTACAGAGGCAGGCTACAAAGTTAATAAGCGGTATGGAACACCTAAGTTGTGAGGAAAACCTAGATAAGTTGAATTTGTTAAATTAGAAAAAAGCCATCTTAGAGAGGATAGCATTGTACAAATATATACAGAGACAATGTTGATCTCCTCATTAATAGGAGGTCATCCATACAGACTTGGAGAAAACAATTTTCACTCAAACCAGAGAAAAGGATTATTTCCAATGAGATACCACAGATGTTGTGCTATCAAATCAAATACATGCCCTTATAGATGGGTACATTTTGTTTTTTTTAGCAATGAAGAATATACAGGGATATACCTTTTTATAAGGACAGGATTTGTTACAACTTGCTAATCCAGTGAGAAATCAAATTGCTGTTTTGAAGTCAAGAAGGAATTCAGCCACACTTGCTTAAATGTGCTTCAAAATTTAGCATGTTACTCCTGTTAGTATAAATCTGATAAAAGCCATTCGGGCCCCATCTGTCTACCTGTTCTTCTTACTTTAAAGACTCAAACGTTAATCAGTCCTTGGATTCAGGATAGCCATATGCCCATTTCATGCATTTTTAAATTATATTAAAGTGTCAACCTCTACCACTTCTGCTGAAATATTGCTCCATTATCTACCATCTTTTCAGGAAAATAAAACTTCTTTACATTACATCTTAGCCTCTGGTCCCCTAGTTTTAGAGTATGGCCTCTTGTTCTTAAGATTTCTGCATGTGTGTGATAAACTTCCCTTCTGTACCTTGTTAAATCCCTGAAATGGGGTTTTAATGGGAATTTAACAAAGGGCTCCACCCTTTTGTGAAAGTACTTGAAGAGACAAAGATAATGATGGAGGACATGCTGAATAGGAGAGGTGCAGAAACACTTCTCTCTCGCTCTCTCTCCCTCCCAAAATCTGTCTTCATTATTCTGCCCTCTCTGAGCACTTCTGCAGAATGATAGAGCCGCGGGGACAACCTATCCCCCATTCCTCCAGTCGGAGGCTCCAGGCTTCTGCCCTAAGAAGCCTGGTTCACAGAGAAGCGGGGAGAGAAAATAGAAATGGGGAGAAGTGAACAAAGAAAGAAAACTGAACAAGAAGACACAGCAAAAGTATGGAGACATTATGAGAGAGAGTGAATAAAGTGTGAGAGCATGAGTGAGAGCGTGAGAGAGCATAACTAAACGAGGGTGAGTGACAACGAATTTCGTTTCTGAATGTAAAAAGCCCTACAAATTTCTTCTGACCAGACGGAGCAGGAAACATAATTTGTTTGAAAATACGATTGGGCCAAAAACAAAACAAAAATGTTTTGTCTATTTGCTCATGTCTAATATATATATAGGCTTTGTTTTTGTCAGTGTACCGTGTTATGATGAGTGTGAGGGGCTGTCAGTGTACAGTGTCATGATGAGTGTGAGGGGCTGTCAGTGTACAGTGTCATGATGAGTGTGAGGGGCTGTCAGTGTACAGTGTCAGAATGAGTGTGTTTGAGCGATGAATATACAGTATTGAAATAAGTGTGTGTGCGGAGGATGACAGATGTGTGTATGTTAGTGAATGTGTGTTAGTGTACAGTGTTAGACTGTGTGTGGGGGGGTGCCTGTTTTATTTATGTCCTGATATGTAAAACCATAGAATCCACAGACGGTATACTTTCTTTTTCACACAACTGTCATTACTAAATGAGAAAGAGGTTGAAGAAATAAATTGCAAAACATAATAATCGCTCTGGTCTTATAGCGTATTAACCCCCCGGTCCTTATGGTGTTTAATTGAAGTTCATGGTTGTATCTAATAAACCAGTGCAAAGCATGTAAGAGACAGTACTTACAGTTTTCATTAGAGGTGACTGGAAACCGTGGAAAAAACCTCAAATTGAAAAAAAGGTGTATTTCTGCACAGAATTACTGCAGCCATTAGTGTCATGAGCATTGAGCATGGTGATTATTACATAATTGCTCAAGAAATAGTCAGCACGTGATTTATGACCTCAGCAAGCTGCCTTTTTGTTCCAGAGGGAGTTACTGTAAAAAAGACAAAATCTTTAGGTTTCCATCATAATTTTCATATTACGTTTTCACCTTTAGTTTTTGTCACCCCTGGAAAAGTGGGTTTTTGCAATGTTTGGCCCTCCACCTTCTCACTTCTTAGTTATATATCCCGTTGGTTATCGTATAAGTCTTTCCAGAATATGATAACACCATCTAATACAGAAATATATCAGTGATTCGCCAGTTCCCATGAGCGCTTGATTTACGCGTGCTCTTCTAAAATGCTGGACTTTTTATTTAAGTGTTTAAGTGCAATTTACAGACAACAAGCCCCATAAGACTAGCAAATTCACTTAATGCGTTTTGAAGCTGTTAGGAACAAACCTTGACATTTGGAGGAGATTCGTCAAGAGATTTTTTGTAACTTCTGAAAAAACACGAAACAATTAGTGTTCTGGAATTTTGTACAAATGTAATAATGTATGGTGTGTTAGTAAATCCAACTGCCCTGGAATCCTTGCTTAGTCTGTATTCATTTTTCTTAACAGGGAAATGGAACATTTATGCAGAACACTTAAATCAACATACAGGTTTCCAATTCCTCTTGTCATCTGCTCCCTAATGGTATAATAAAGGAATAGAATAGTTTTCCTAGTTAATTTTCCAATCATTTCGAAAGAACGAATATTTATTAGGTTGTAAGTCTGTTGGCATGGTAGAAATACGTATTCCACTGCTTGGAAGTAGTGAGTTAAAAGCTGACATCATTTCTGGTGACCGGAAAAGTTAAAGAAAGCATTCCAAATGCAATTCAACATGTATCCACTAGGGTGCCCAGAGTATCAAGATTTTACAGAGTATACAGAATTTGCATTCTCTTTCTGTAAATATTGTCTGTTAAATGTATTTCAAGCTGCTTTTTTTTACTGAACCTCATTTCAGGACTTACTCAATGGTGTCATCCCCCTTGAACAGTTTGACACATCACAGAATTGTATTCCTCCTTCCACATACAGTTGTTTAGACTGAGGCTGTGGAATAGTACAATAGAGAAGACCGTCCTTATCGGACAAATAAATCTTACTACTTATTCCCCATATATTGGCTAATAAATTGTCTGCAATACTGGGAAAAGAAAGGGAACAAGAGTAAAAGATGTAGTTGTTGGGATACATGGCGGATACCTTACAATTCTAGTTCCATGTCCTTGGCAAATCAATAGTAAGTGAAATGGAGATTATGTATAAAATGTGATTTGAGTGCTTAATTTGAACATTGGTCTTATTACTAAATTAACCATTCTTGCATTCATTTTTATGTTCATGCAAATGCAGTTCCTCACAAGTGAAAAACTTCTTTATTAATAATGTTTCTTTAATTAAAAAAAATATTTTTTTAGGGAAAAAGAAACCCAATCAATACCAACAGAAAGAGTGTCTGTCCCCAAATGTGTTGAGGAATCAAGCACATCCAGACAAAGAGACACTTGTTTCCTAGTTGTATTTTACACAGAGCAGAGCAAATATTGTGAATATCTATTAACTAAGTGAGGTATCGCGGTTTGTGTGGTTGTGTAGCAGTTAATGTCAGTGTGGGACTGAGCGCACAATACCTGTCTCCGCAGCTAATCAGGAACATCTGCCAAATACCAATTAACTGCTGCTATTGACAATGGTTTATTTTATTGACCTGTGTTTTTGTTTTTTGTTTTTTGTGGCAGAAGGAAGAGATCAGCTCAGCAAATGAGTTCCAGTTCAATCTCAGATCAATAAAACCATTATGAAGAATACACCATATACTTATAATTTCTAATCAGTCTAGTTTTACAAAAGATTACATTTGTTTTCTGAAAAATATTAAGAGGATGGTTTGGGACCTTAAATGACTATAATTCAACTATAGTTTTTAGATCTCTCTAATAAACAATATATACCTAAATAGTGTTTCAAGATGGAGGTTTGTGCTACATGCTTTTCTCTCATTCAGTATTCCAGATTTATTCAAATTATGTCCTGCAGATGTTTGTGCCACTAACTCAATGACGAAGCAGAGCATATTTCTGAACTCACCTACCAGTCTGCCAAATGGAAATTTTTAAAACATTAACGTCAACTGTATGTTTCTTTAAAAGTCCTCTCTTCCTTCAGGATTGTTTCTAAGGAAACGGGGTATTTGTCTTTATAATCATCCAATGAATATCTTAACTCCTCTTTCTCTTTTAAGTTGACATTAAGTTCTGAGCGGTGACCTTTGCATTGTCTTCTCTATTTAATTTATGGTAGACATGGCACGTACGCCTTTTGCTAAAAAAAAAAAAAAGGAATAACCAGACTGCTGTATCATTGTGTTGATGCCGGCCTCATTAGGAGATGATGTATTTACTGGAAATTCTTGTCTCTATTAAATAAATGAGCTAGCTAAAAAGTAAGTTGTGATTTTTGTCACCAAATTAATCTTGTTGGAAGCTGAATTTGTTATTTTGGTATACTTATATAGGGTATTAAAAAAACGATGCTATCTACAAGTCTTCTTTTACCTTTTGGTGTCATCTGTCTGATTGTGTTTCAGATTTGTAACATATGTTATATTGTGCTAAATGGTAGTAAATACATTTTATCAGCTATAGATTCCTATAAATTGTAAATTCAGTGATTTGTACGAATCCACGAAAACGAGGCCAGACCTCCCGTAAATCAAAAAACAAAACAAAAAGCTCAGAATTGTCATCTGAAACTCATTTGGACTCTGCTATCGACGTCTGCACCTCCGCAGACATAACCTGGCAGAAACTTGATAGCGCTTCCAATGATGCCGTCTCCCTGATTGTCCAATTGGATCAAGGAAAGGACATTATCGGACATGGAGCCACATTGCCCTGAGTTCAAGTTAGGACAAAATGACGGCGCTTTCAGTGACATCCTCTCCTCAATGTGGTGATCGGGGAGAGGGGGCGTCACTGCAAGTCCCACCATTTTGGCAGAAGCTCCTGCTGGGCTTTGACCGCAGATATGTGGACGAAGGTAGACGATAGCAGATTTAAGAAAGAAGATAAAAAATGAAGAGAAGGTGGGGAAATATTTAGAGAGGAAAAAAAGTAAATGAGAGTGTGAGTGAGTGAATGTGGGCACCAAGGAACTACGGCATTTGTAGATTATAAAACAATCCTGATTATAAGAGGACCCCCCAACATTTAAATATTAATTTAGGGAAAAAAAGAGCCTGAATATGACTATCCTATAGTAAAACAATGTTTTACTAGTAAATATTAATTCACATGTAAACTATTTTTCATACTTAATAAAAACTATGATTGAGAAAAACGTTTTTGTTTTTATTTCCTTTTATTTGCCAACCTGCCCCCCAGTTATGCACATCTGCCCCCAGGCTTGCCACTCTTCCCCCCAGAAAAGCTTTATTCCCCCTTATATGCCACTCTGCCCCCAGATATGTTTTATACTCCCCTATATGGCCTCCCTGATATGCTGTTTAACCTCCCATATGCCACTCTGCACCCCCCCAGAAATGCCTTATACTCCCCCTATATGCCATTCTGCCTGACTGATATGCCACTTTGCCCCTAGATATGCCGGTGCTCAGTCATAGAAGCACTGGCAGAAGTGCCGGAAGGTTTTCTGTGCGCATCGCGCAGACATTCACCAGCTGCCAGGGAGGAGGATCCACGTCCCCTGCAGCGCTGCAAGAGATCCTCCTCTCTGGAAGCCGTTGAATGTCTGCGCACCTAACCTCCGCTGCTGCCTGTCGGCAGTTCCCCGGGGTCTTCTATGATGGAGCACCAAAAGGTCATGTCACGTCAGCGCTCCGTCCTAGAAGACCCCAGAGGAAGTGCTGGCAGCAGCGGAGGTTACCAGAGAGGAGGATCCAGGTCTCCTGCAGCACTGTGGGGGATCTGGATCTTAGTCTTATAGTAAGACCTCTATTTGAGGTCTGATTATAAGACAGCCTCATATATAAGACAAGGGATAATTTTCAGAGCATTTGAATACCAAATTAAAAAGGCCCCCAAACTTTCGGCAGAACCGAATGGGCAGGGAACGAAATTGCACATGTCAAATAGATACTTATCCATTTACTATAAAGTGAGGACCCTGTTTTTTTTCAGCAGAATCATACATGTGGACCAATAAATAATAAATTGTGTATTTGATCCTGTTTTTTTTAAAAAATATGGCAGCTAGAATATGGTAATCAAATGAGTGAAACATACCAGAATTTTATTTGGCGTATCAATAATACTTTCTCTATTGTTTCCCTTAGAACGCCTACAAAAATAGCATGTTACGAGTGCCTGTTTGATTGTGGAAACCAGAGAAGACTCTGCAGACTCCTGGAATGAAACTCCAGTATCTTATCGCATTTTGCGCATAAATGCGGTGCAGACACAAGAACGAGACATTTGCAGAGGCAGCTGCAGAAAAAAAAACCTCTTGGGGATCACTGATCTAAAGACATTGCCACAAAGGTTTGTGTGGATTAGTGAGCCTGAAATAATGAAAAAGTGCACATTATGCTAAAAAAAAATAGCATAGTATATCACAACGTTTCCATGTAAACCAGGGCTAAACCTGGTGCTGACGAGGTGGCCCCAAGAACTGGATACGGTCAGCTGCACATTACATTTTGATGCTAACATAGTGTGTGGCAGGGCATAGCCAGACATTGACCACACACTGAGCAACAGATCTGCTGCTGGATCAGGAGATTGGGTATGGCGTAATGATGACCAGTGGGCCCAATGTAACCTGTTTGTCTTTTGTAAGGTATTGTTTTGCTATCTTATGCAGAAATGTGAATGATCCCAAATATGTTTTCTTATTTTCAATTATTGGTCTTTTTTGACCATGAAATATATATTAACTTTTTTTTTTCTTTAAATTTTTAATTTACAGCCAGTTGGCATTGATTGACAGTGTTGGCAGATATGTTTGTTTCAGACCTGTATATCAAATTGGTGGAACTGTGAAAAGACTTGTATAACTGGTGTCATCAAGTGCTTGGCAAAATCTTGTCCTCTGATAACAATGGCTTTTTATTGATCATTCGTGTTCCTGCTCTTTAGTTGAGTTTGACAGCATATAGGCATCAAAACTGTGAAGAAGCAAGGAAAGAGGAAAATAAGGAAAAAAGCAAAAGTATAGAATGATGACAAAACTAATGTAACACCAGCTTTTCTGTTTCATTGCCAAGCTTAACAAAAATCCATCGGTTTAATATCTTGCGTATGTGATGGCACAAGAAGACATCATGTCTTTCCTCTTTCTACAGCCTTTGAAGCCCAGACTCCTTTCCATCTCAATTGGCGCATTATAGCTTAGTTCTGACCATAAATTCTACCAGATTAAAAAAAAAACAAATAAAAAAAAAAAAGCAGGGCACACATGTGCAGGAGAGCAATTAAAGGTGAATGGATGCTGTTGGACTTGCTGTCTGAGCATGCTAGGGAATGCTGTCAGAACAGCCAAGTGTACATCACCATAGGAAAGTTGATGTTAATATTAAAGTGATGCTGTAGTCCAAACTTTAATGCACAATGTAATTATTTTCCAAGGACTATGTTGCATCTCTTTGCTTTTAATTACATATAACGTATTTTAATCATTGTAAAGATATAAAAAAAATGTGAACTGTTATCTTGTTACATTTGCCGACTACAAAGCACCGCATTTAAAGATTTTTGCTCAGAAGTCAGACTTATTTTTATGTCGCCATTTAGCAGAGACTTAATCTCAAAAACATGTATTTTCTGTAAAGATGATAGCTCTATTATTCTGGAATTGCTTCGCATTTAATATGGAAGGCTGCATCAAGGTAGTGTTGGAAGCAGAGCTGAATGACACATTGGTTATCAGTTTCAGAACGAATCATGGCTCATAACTGCAAAGCAATTATACAGCCGCTGGAAAAGTTTTGGTTTTTTTTTTAAATGAAAAATAATTTGAAATTGAAATACACAAGCTGTGTTAGATATACCACAATTATAGTAAGATCATTTTTTTTCTTTATTTGAAGAAATAACTGTAATTATTGGATATATGGTGATTTGTCATACATATAAAGAGTTTGGGTTCTTTTGAAGGGAAAAAGAGAAACAAATGTGTTAAAGCTGTTTTTTTATAACCGGCTGGTCCATGACTACTGATCGGGTTCCCTTAGTACCTAGTACCTTAAGCATATAGAGACCTGCTGTCCCCTTAGACCTGCTAGCCATGGCCGAGTTCGTTTAGACCAGAATTTGCCACTGTTTACCAGGCGTTAAAGTATTGTCAATGTAGTGTCTCCTTTATGTTATTATTGTTTAAGCTTTTTTTCAATCTTAAATGAGAACATTCTGAGGTCCCTTTTCAAATTTGATCCTTTGATGATGGCATAAAAGAAAATTCTGGCTTATTCTTCCATGCTGAAGCCTCCGGTTTTATTTATCTCAGCCTTTCAGATACCGTAATAAGGGAGAGATTACTAATTAACAGGGTTTAAAAGAGTGGATCACAAACATAACAAGCAAACGAATACAGATTTCCAGATGACGTTTAACTGACCAATACATAGAAACATAGAAAGTGGCGGCACATAAGAACCATTCGGCCCTTCTAGTCTGCCCATCCTCTGTATGCTTTCCTTAGTCCCAGGCTGTATCTTTATACCTAGCTTACTCATATGCCTTGTTTGCTTACTTAAACACCTTTACTGTATTAATTCCCACCAATTCCAATGGAAGGCTATTCCATGCATTCGCTACCCTTTCAGTAACGTAATACTGATATTATTGAGATTACTTTTAAACCTTTGCCCCTCTAGCTTAAGACTATGTCTCCGTGTTGTGGTAGTTTTTCTTCTTTTAAACTAATTGTAGGCAAGGTAAAGAAAAAGGTGTGGGACTACCTTAAGCCATAAAATATGCCTATTTAACCTAATGGGCAATCTGGCACCTAAAAGAGTCCATGGCATTCATTTTTGCTTCTTGTATGGTAACGCTATGCAGATTGACTGCTGCCAAGTGATCAGGATAGTTGTTAGGACCATTTGTTAATGCAATCCCACATTAGCTCAACATTTTTCTCTATGGAAATACATAATATTAGACAGAATGTGAAAATGATCAATATTCACAAGTGTGACTTTTTTCCAGAACATATTGAATGAATATTGACCTTCAGCTTCACATTACAATATATATTAATATTCAGATTTATCCCATCTCAAAAAGTATATACAAATCAATTGAATATAACCTTTAAAATGGCATTCCAGATCCAATACTTTATAGCATGCACTCTGTAATTTGGTGTTATGGAGAATTTTCTTGCCAATTATACATATATTCGTTTTAATGTGTTAGAATACTTATACTCGTAGCTTGTTTTCTTATTCCATTAACAGCAGTATAAAGAAACATTACTAGCGTCCTTCTGATAGCCTTACAAAACATTTTATGTACAAGTGATCGCCCTGGACAAAAATGCCTCCCACCCGCTACCTACTTCTACCGCGTTCATTTCAAGGCTGTGCTTTACGAGACACCCACGTGTTTCATTATACGTGACTTATGGTCTTATAAGGTTATTATGCTACATCCGCATTAGGAGACAGTGACAGTTAATATTTTTCTTACTGCATCCAGACCTTGGTGGTTTCCAAAGCCAAGATACTTCAATTATTTTTTCTTTTTCTTTCAATTGATAAACCACTCTTCTGTCCTCCTGTGCTCTCATTACGGTGTTCTTTTTCCCAAAGACAAGACAAATTGATAGCGCAAACCTTAAGCATTTTCCTATGTACAAGAATTACTTGCCAAGTTCTAAAAACCTTGGCTGTCTGCAAATTTAAACTTTAAGCAATGCATGACATCAAGATACAATCTAAAAAATGCTCCTATATATACTACTACTGTACAAGAACCGATCCAGAAATCAATCTGTATAGTATACATTTTAACATTCATATTAGAAACCAAAAAAATGGTTTTAGAATGTTTTTTTCCACCGGCAACATTCATAAATTGGTCATGTTAAAAATCTGATAGCTGTCATACTCGAGGGCTTCTCTAGCATTCCATCATCCACTAATGGAGTGGATATGTATTCTTTTCGTGACCCCTGGGAATTTCTGTGCAAAGAATGTACTTTTATGGACTGACTACAGTTAGATGTTTTTCAGCTCATTATTAGGGTGAACCTGACAGGCACTAAGTTATGATTATTAAACATGACATTGTAGTTCTCATCATTTTTAACTTACATTGTTTGTTTTTAGCCTTCAAGTATATCCTTAAGAGAATTGTAAAAAAGAATTGTTTCAAGATAAAGGTTAAGCTTTACAACATGTATCTATAAATAAAGAAAATATAGAGTTTACAAAAATAATATGACAAGCCTTTATGAAGCAGTTAGTTGAAGTTGATGCCCTTTATTGAGCCAGCATAGAGATGTAAAGTGACACAAGCTTTGTGGACTTCAGTGGTCTATTTTTTCAGATCAAAGAAACCTCTTAAGAAGATACATTGGGGGTCCCAAAGGCTTTTTCTATGTTGGCTCAATCATTTTCACAAAGTCTGCTGCCTCAGTTTAGATGATGGCAATTTGCATATACTCCGGAATGGTATGAAGAGCGATCAGATGAATTGCAATCAAAGTCCCTCTTTACCATGAAAATGAACTTAATCTCAAAAAATACATTTCCACTGCATTCCAGCCCTGCCCCAAAATGAGCAGCTGACATCATGTCAGTGATTCTTTCATTAACACAGGTGAGAGTGTTGAGGTGGACAAGGCTGGAGATCACTCTGTTATGCTGATTGAGTTAGAATAACAGACTGGAAGCTTTAAAAGGAGGGTGGAAGAACAAATCATTGTTCTTCCTCTGTTAACCATGGCTACCTGCAAGGAAACACATGCTGTCACCATTGCTTTGCACAAAAAGGGCTTCACAGGCAAGGATATTGCTGCTAGATTGCACTTTAATCAACCATTTACCGAATCATCAAAGAAAAGTCCAGCAAGCGCCAGGACCGTCTCTTAAAGTTGATTCAGCTGTGGGATTGGGGCGCCACCAGTGCAGAGCTTGCTCAGGAATGGCAGCAGGCAGGTGTGAGGGCATCTGCGCGCACAGTGGGGTGAAGACTTTTGGAGGATGGCCTGGTGTGAAGAAGGGCAGCAAAGAAGCCACTTCTCTCCAGCAAAAACATCAGGGACAGACTGGGATTGGACTGCTGAGGACTGGGGTAAAGTAACTTTCTCTGATGTATCCCCTTTCTGATTGTTTGGGTCACCCGGAAGAAATCCGCAGAAGACAAGGTGAGCGCTACCATCAGTCCTTTGTCATGCCAACAGTAAAGCATCCTGAGACCATTCATGTGTGGGGTTGCTTCTCTGCCAAGGGAGTTGGGCTCACTCAAAATTGTGGCTAAGAACACAGCTATGAATAAAGAATGATGCCAACACATCCTCCAAGAGCAACTTCTCACAACCATCCAAGATCAGTTTGCCTTTCCCAGCATCATGAAGCACCATAAGGTGGTCTTTTATTAAATATTAGCCCCTTACCCCAGTGGGAAGGGGGGTAAGGTCAAAGATGCCACCTAATAGTATTAACATTTCTTTAATCTCTCTATCCCACCAGGGGGCATATTTAGCCACTATACTCCCAAGGTTGATTTGAGTACTCTCTCCCCACTGTGTAGAGGGTGGGGAGTAGGGGTGTAATCCACCCTCTTGTTTAATAGGAGGTTTTGCTTTGTTTTTATTTATTCCATTAATTATCGTATTGCATGAGGGGATACATTTGAGGTTTAAGTCAGTCGGGTTACATTGTTAACTACTTGAAACTATTCATAAAAGGTAGAAGTATTTACAAAAAGCTGAACAGTTAGATTTTTAACGAAAACTGCCTGCCTTCTGCGTTGGTACGAAGCTCCAAAAAGGAGGAGGGACCCTCATGGCCAGTTTCCAGTAATTGTAAAATGTCACTTTTTCTGCTGTCAGGCAGGCTTAAACAAGCTATAATTAGCATTTTGGCACCATTCTCCATTCTTAGAAAATGTGGCTAAGGTTCAAAGTGTGTTAAGCAATCAGAGTCTAATGGACAGGTGTTGCTTATTATGTATTAGCAAATGCAAGCTCCCCAGGTGCAAGAGGTTACACGCAGCAAAAGAAAAAAGGCTACAGTTACCCATTGCAATGTCAGATATCTATACTGAGAAAATCATACCTCAGATTACTCTAAAATTAAACTTAAAATAATTTTGCTAAAAAGCCCAATCAAAACGCCCAACTTATAATAGAGAGGCACAAAGATTAGAAAAATTTAAATCGTCCATACATTCAGTCTTTATTACATTAAATAAAAGTACAAATCTCAGGGGTTCTGTGGACCACAAGCTTCTTCTGATGGGAGGCTGTTCCACATATCTATTGCAGACAGGATGTGTGTACACTACATGAACCTTCTCTTTCTGCATCTGCAGAGAGAGATCAGAGGAGACCAGAAAAAAGACTAGAGAAAGTGAGTGAGCTGGTCGGGGCCATTTGCAAGGCGGGGTTTGTGCAGACAGAACTAGGGGACAGAGTGAGAGAGACATGTTTTTTGGCAACAAATTTCATTTCCAATATGTAAAAAGCCTCTCAAATTGCATTTGAACTGAAAGGACAGGAAACAGAATTTGTTGTCTAAAAACAAAATGAAAAATGTGTCCAAAATGTCTACTGTCAAGTTGTTTGTCCAGTATGGGTCAGTGCATTCTGCATGCTGCCACAGTAGTATGCATCCAGTTCACTGCATGTTTGTGTCTTATTTTGTTTTAGTTTTTCTGTTTTGTGTATTTAACCTGCCCCACCCTGTACCACTGTTTTCTATTTGCTTTACTCAAGCAGCTTGGCTCTATTTTCCCAGCTTTAATTTAGATGTTCTATTTTTTAATTAGAGTTAGTGTTAGGCGTGATGTGAAATACCATGCTGGTATGACAAGCTTACATTGTATGGTCATATGATAAATTAAACCTTTACATATTTGCAGTGGTGTCAGGTCCTAGAGCTAGCCTGTATTTTTCTTTTCTATCTTTGTTTCTACCTATATCCCTGTCATCTGCTCCTGTTTGCCATGCCTGCGTGTCACCTGGATCTGCCTATGCACCTTTATAACCAGACCAGGCCTGAAAACATATCCTGCAGGTAAGAATTATATTTATCTTTGTCTTTGTACTGGAGGCCCACTACTGTGCCTTTTTCTGCATACTGGACTACCTCTTTTGACAGCAGATCCCTTGTGGTTCATGGCTGTTTATCATTCAAGTTGGCCTTGCGAAACAAAGGTTGAGCCATGTGAGTCTTCCAGTCATGTCATCTCACTAGAGCATTGGTTGAGTGGGTGGTTGAGTATATTGTCAACTAGGTAGTGGATTTTATTTTGTTGGTTTGACAGCTCAACTGACAACGTATTTAAAAGAAAATGTATTTAAATAAATGTTTCAATGCTTTTCATGGCAACCAGCTGCAAGTTAAAAGATGATACAGTATATATCTATATCTTTCCATCTATCTATCTATCTATCTATCTATCTATCTATCTATCTATCTATCTATCTATCTACCTACCTATCTATCTATCTATCTATCAAATGCATGGTTTGTGTATATTCTGAACAAAAAATATTTGACTGCTGGGACCCTACATGAGTGCCATGTGCACAGAAATAGAATCATGAAATATGGGGCTGGTATTCACTTAATTCCAGGGCTAGTTTTTATTCTCAGTCTGGCCTTAAATAAGGATCTATAAGGGGGTGAAACCAGAACTGCCAGGAGCTCCAGGATTACCCGTCTATGTCCTTAACACATATCAAAATGTAAAGCTTTCATTTTTATTGAGCAGTCATAGTTATGTTTTTGTGTACTTTTTTAGTTGACGACTCTTGAATACCCTATACAATTCCAAATAGATACAGTAAGCAGTGATGCTAGGCTTTTCTATAATGCTTCTCTATGTGAAGTCAAATAGAATGTACAGGGCAGACTCCTGGCCAAACACAGCCACTGGATGGATTCGCCGTATGCTTGTGCATACATGCCCCCGGGTATAGATGCTTGCACTCATTAAGATATCCTGTGCGTCTGATTAACTGGGTACAGTAAAATAATCTGACGTAAGAGGGGTGCTGGGCGCTGAGTAGTAGAGCTGTGTAGAAGCTGCTTGGCTCTCATTCAGAAAGGAACAGCTTTCTATGAAAACATTAATTGTGTCTGTTCATTTAATGAGGCTTCTTCTGGGATGACAAACAGAACTTTAGAGAACCTGCATTTAGCCTGTCTTTTGATTAATTCTCACAAAGATGGAACTTTTATCAAAATGCCTTAGAAACGGAAGCGATAAAAAATAACAGGATAACATCACAAAAAATATAAAGTCTAATTAACGGGCTTCGTTAGTTCCATCTGCAGAGCCAATAAGTAACACTGTTCTATATAATTAAAAGTCTAACTTTCAGTATTTAGGTCAGGAAAGTTTTTCTCTACTTCTTTTACTTTTGCGTTTGCAGAATTCCTTAGAGTTGTGTTCTATTATAACAGATATCTATGGAAGCCATGCAACATAATTTGCTTAAATTCTTTCGCGGGCATATTTTGCAAAAATCCTTTTAAAAGAAAAAAGTTAAAAGGAACTAAATGTGTACCATTTAATTATTATTATTAATATTATTCTTCATAATAAAAATCATAATACCGTATTTGCTCGATTATAAGACGACCCTGATTATAAGACGACCCCCAAAATCTAAATATTAATTTAGGAAAAAAACAAAAAGCCTGAATATAAGACTACCCTATAGGAAAAAAAGTTTTACTAGTAAATATTAATTCATGTAAACAATATATATACTGCTAACAGCAATCAAACTCCTATCAAGCCAAGGCAGCCAGTACATGCTGGAACCTGGGGATGATAGGAGTTTGAGTACAGCCTCCCTATGCCATGCTACCACCCCCCCCTTACACATCCATGCTATCACACACACTCATTCACAAACATTGAAATACTCATTCATTCCATTAATCACACACACACTCAAACCCCCCACCCCCTTACCTGAACTGCAGATCTCCCACTCGCAGACTTCTGCAGGGGCCCGGCTGTGCGAGCAACTTCTCTGGCCCCGCCCCCAGAGGAAGGAGGGGGAGGCAGAATTATGTGACACTCTGCTAGCTTCCTGCTGCTAATAGAAGAGACGCTGCTCGGGACCGAAGCACCGGTAAGCAGCCTGGCCCCAGCAGACATTTTTTTGAGGTCTAATTAGAAGACGACCTCGATTATAAGACGAGGGGTATTTTTCAGAGAATTTGCTCTGAAAAAAACCTCATCTTATAATCGAGCAAATACGGTAATAATAATGTTATATTTTATCTTTGCTAATTGTAATTACCGTATATATATTATATTATATGCAACAATGTTAGGTTTTATGTGCAAGAATTATTTGTGTCTAATCTGAAATAAAAATTTATTCATTTGTAATGCAAACATTATGGTTCTATATGTATGTGTGCTTGTATATGTATATAATATTATTATTATATTATTACATAATTATATTATTTATAATATATTATATACACAAGGAGAAGACAGGTTCAAGGTCAAGCCGAAGTCGGGGTAGCAGAGGTCAGGAAATACGAGAGGGTGCACGGTGGTGGAGGGAGTTCTCCCTCTCCTCCATAACGGCTGCTGGCTGATGGAGGGAGGTCTCCCTCTCCTCGGTACCGGCAGCTGTGACTGCTGGCCGCCGGAGGGGTGGGTCTCCCTCTCCTCAGTACCGGTGGCTGCCGATTCAGGTAGGTGACAATATAATTGTTATATAATATAATTAGAAGAAAGACTAAATATTAGTATATCTATAAATACATGGATTATGTCTAAATTGATACTCAGTTATATTGAATGACATGACATTGAATGTTATAATTTTGAAAACTCAAACTCAACTCAGCTTAATCGGTTCAATAAATGATGATCTCATACTATTACATTTGACCTTGTGCTTCCCGCTCACAATCCTCCTTCTTTTTGTTCAATTAAAATGCATTTTCTTATAATTCCTTTCATTCTGTATGAAAGACATTTTGGATAAGTATATTTCTGTAGTTATTAGAAGTCAGGCCCATACTAAATCAGTTTTAGAGTCACTCATATCTTCAATGAAATTAAACCCTGGTGTAGGATTAGTTTTGCGGATGTGACTTCTTATTTTTACTGCAGTTAATGAAGAAAGTATAAACTAGGCTTTAGACTTCAGAAAATTACATCAGCTTTGCCTCCAGGACACAGAAAAAATTGTCTTATGTTATACGTATAAATACAATAACCACCCATCAGATTTGTGCAATCTTTCTGCTCATTAACCTATTCATAGACACTGGCATCTATATTTTCTTTAAGGGAAGCCACTAGCACAATGTTTACAGCTTCAATTACAGCGTAAGCTTTATGTGTCCTCAGACTTTGCCTTTAAAAGACCAAACAATTCTATAACTTAACAGAATCATCAACTTCCTTTTATTGCCAAATCTGTATCTATAGCATTTCAGCAAATTATACTTTATGGTATGTGATATAAGACTATTTACTGAATCAAGTGGTTGGCAAAGTTATCTCTGCTGACTAGACCCGACTAAAGCTGCATGCCCTCATATGATAACTCATAGTTGTTTGCAAGTAGATGTGTACATATTGTAAGTTGCAGGTATGGGTATGCAAGCTGAGTGACAACTCACATGTCCTCACATGCAACTTGCAGAATAAAAGTAAAAGAATAATTACAAGATGATAATAATAATACTAAAGAAAATAGTTATAAAATATATATATAAAATGTGTAGGCCTATGAAGATATTCCATAAAAAATTAGCTGTTTCCAGCTACAATAGTCATATACAACATTAACGACGTCCACGCTGTATTTCTGATCCATTTCATGTTATTTTAATGGGAAAAATTAGCTTCTCTTTAAAAAACAAGGGCATTTCTGAGTGACCTCAAACTTTTAAATGTTAGTGTATACATTTAGGATCTATCATGTTGCCTTACATAGAAGTTATTTATATTCACGCATTCAAAATAAGATACCATTTAATTAGAACACAAGGCTAAAATATCCGTTTGAAAAAAGTCCTCCTCCTTCCATGGGTTACTTACTTATCTAGACTACTGTCCATGAAGAAGTCTTAGAAACACTCAGAAGTTACAAATTTAAAGATATTCATCAAAGCCTCTTGTAAGCTAAAATGGTAAAACTTCTGGACAGACCCATGGATGACTTGGCTTGGGACACATTTTGGGATAACACCAACGATAATAAAAAAAATATTTATCATCGTTGGTCTATTGTAACTAATCTCCAGTGAAAGTAGTTTTTAGAGAACCTGCTTTTTTCCCATAATCATCTTATTCCATATCATACTTCTTGTTTATATAAACTGATCACAGAGGGACGGATTGTAAGACTTCTCTTTCTTCTGACAGATGTGTCATAAGCATCTGAGGAGCACCACAGGGAATAACCTAACATCTAGGTGTTGTTATGACAACAGATAACAAACGTTGCGTTGTAAACATCTCTATAAAGTTATATTTTATAGTGGTTTCTACATCTTCCTGTTTTAGAGCATAACATTTCCTATGGACTGCTATTAATCTTTATCCATAAAGAATTTTCCTAACTTAAAAACGTATAGTTTTTCATTTCTAGAGTATTGCATATTTAGAGTTGTAAATACGCTACCCTGCATATCAAACCATCAGCAGTACTTAAAGTGCCAGGGCGATCTCATCATCTCCAGCTGAGCCCGGATAATAAATATGAATAGTTTTACAAATTTTAGCTTATACACACCTGTACAAAGGTGTGTTTTTGAAAGAAAATCGAATTCAATCCATTAAAATAGTATAAATGGATCAGAAATACAGGGTAAATGTTCCTTATGTTGTAAATGACTATTTTAGCTGGAAATATCTGATTTTTAATGGAATATCTTTATAGGCACAGAGGCCTTTATCAGCAACCATACTGTGCTCTCCTCAAAAACTATACAATCCTCAAAATGTATAGCACGACACACATGCTCATACGCACATTCTTGTTGTTACAAACTTGGGGCTTTCCAGTCGCCCCTAATAATATATCTGCTTCATAAGCCCACAATATATTAATCTTCCAGTTTGCTACTGCTATATCAGTAGATTGCTCAGCAAGTGTTTTCTCTGCATTTAATTACACCAAAATAAAGGGGGTTTGGACGTGTCTAGATTTCACCTCAAGGTACCAATTGTTAAGCTTGGCTATGGATGAATAGCTTTGTTATTGTTATAAATGAACAGAATTTTGTCAGACGAGATATAAATAAGTATTATATCCATTATAGAGACACAGGTAAGCTTGGTATGTGAGTGTAACAGAGACCAGACAGCTTATCTGGCCTTAGCAAACAGTTCAGTCAAGCAGAACTTCTTAATTTGATAACAAAAATTGATTTTCTCAATCCAATACAGGACAGCTTGTCATTTTAATTAGTGTTCTTTCTGCTGCACTAAAGTCTCTTAATATTATTGCAGCATGACTGATTTTTACAGGATCCTAAACCTAGGCGATACGGAAAAGAATCAGAAAGCTAACAAAATGCCTTGTTACACAGATCTTTTAGTGGTCCTACAACATATTAAACACCAAAAGATGACCAGGAACCTTCAGTAGTTGTGGAGATAAACTTTCAACCATCATTTTGAAATTTTCTGACGTGGAGTGTTTCCACCAAGACCCTCCACTGGAAGTGCATTGTTACATACAGTATCTCACCAAAGTGAGTACACCCCTCACATTTTTGCAAATATTTTTTTATATCTTTTCATGTGACAAAACCAAAGAAATGACTCTGCTGCAATGTAAAGTAGTGAGTGTACAGCCTGTATAACAGTGTTAATTTGCTGTCCCCTCAAAATAACTCAACACACAGCCATTAATATCTAACACCTTGGCAACAAAAAGAGTACACCCCTAAGTGGAAATGTCCAAATTTGGACCCAACGTGTCAATATTTTGTGTGCCAACCATTATTTTCCAGCACTGCCTTAACCCTCTTGGCCATGGAGTTCACCAGAGTTTCACAGGTTGCCACTGGAGTCCTCTTCCACTCCTCCATGACAAGATCATGGAGCTGGTGGATGTTAGAGACCTTGTGCTACCCCACCTTCCATTTGAGGATGCCCCACAGATGCTCAATAAGGTTTAAGTCTGGAGACATGCTTGGCCAGTCCATCACCTTTACCCTCATCTTCTTTAGCAAGGCAGTTGGAATACTGCCCTGCGGCCAAGTCTCCGAAGGGAGGGGATCATGCTCTGCTTCAGTATGTCACAGTACATGTTGGCATTCATGGTTCCCTCAATGAACTGTAGCTCCCCAGTGCCGGCAGCACTCATGCAGGCCCAGACCACGACCACCACCACCACCATCAAATAAGCTTATCTTGGTCTCATAGGACCACAGTACATGGTTCCATTTTTAGTGAACTTTACATTGTAGCAGAGTGTCATTTCTTCAGTGTTGTCACATGAAAAGATATCATAAAATATTTACAAAAATGTGAGGGGTGTACTCACTTTTATGAGATACTGTATGTCATGGCCTTTGGTAACCAGATAGTTAAAGTTTTTCCATTACTACTATAGGTGTTGGCGTTCCTGAGGGAGGTTTCTCAAAATGTAGAAAGTTATATTTTATTCATGAACACTCCAGCTGGAAGAAAATATTACTGGTTAGTAGAATTAAATTAAATTAGTTTATAGAGCCCCATAATTGCTGCTACTGCCACCAGGTTGGGTCCACAATGTGTATCTTTCCAACCAGTGACACCGTGTACAGTCTCAAAGTATCAAGGCTGCACAGCCTTCCCCAGTCCAGATTGTAAAAATGATTGCATCAGCAAGTCATCTAGATGGCTGTAGACTGTACTTATGGTATGGACCTGAATACAGTCTTTCTTATTTGACCAGACAAGGCCAAGGACCAAACAGCTACGACAAAAGAGACAAAAAAATCAAAAGACAAGAGGTGATTTAAAAACATATCTTCTATTTCTATGTTTGTTTGTTTCAGAACTTGTTAACTATAGGAAACTGTATGCAAACACAGCAGGAGTCAACCAGAATTGTGTTAAGGAATGGGGCAAGTAGTTAGGTAAGTATATATATTTCCCTTTCCCAAAAAGATCACATTAGATGCATTAGACAGATTAAAACATAATACTATACTGTATTGGATGTAGTAAAAACAGTAGATCTGTTTCTTAACTGTGTGGCAGCTTTTCAAACATGTTGGAGACTGTTTGGATTAATTAACAAACATTTCCTTGTGCATGTATCAGAGGAATTAAGTCTTCTAATTAATACACATGTATGAAAAACACTTAGTCACTCCCATCCCACACACACTCATTTAAGTTTCCAAGAAACCCAAAGAAATAAAATAAAAATAAAAAATACATAGCGTATAACAGCAGCTGTGCCTGTTCAATCTGAGTTGTGATTTGATGGCACATAAAAACCATTCGGCTCATCTAGTCTGCCCATGTCCGCAGTCATAACCTGGCTCAAAATTCAGTAAAAATACCGGCGCTTGGAGGATCAGGGGAGAGGATGTCACTGGAAGCAACTCTATTTTTGGAGGAAGTTCGCACCAGGAGATGCGGATAAAGACAGAAAAAGAAAAACAAAGGAGAGAAGACGAAAAACAAGTAGATACGGAAGTGGTCGACAGAAAAGGTAGAGAAACATTTACAGAGCGTGACAGAGTGAACAAGAATCAGAGTAAGTCAATCCTCCCCACTGATCTTAGTCCGAACAGAATGGGCAGAGAAGGAAATGCATTGCCCAAAAACATGTCTAGAAAGCACCCTCTGAATGAAGAACCCTCATGAAGTCGGTAGTTCCCTGCCAAAAAAACCCAATTTCCCAATTCCCTTTGAAATCACTGGGAGCACTAAAGGCAGAAGCTGCGGAGGTCTTGTTAAGCGCCCTGGAATGTTCATGAAAGTAAGCAGTGTGCTTGGCTGAAGGTTAGTACCTTGCACTTGCACACTGTTGAGTAGGAGATGCATTGGTCTAAACACATGACAAATAAATTTGGATGAAATAAAGGGCTGGAATGTACCTTCATTAAAATGTTGTCTGCCCCAATCCCATTAATTAATTGCTAGTAATGTAGATGTGATGATGGAGGCCAAAAAGATTTTGGTGATGATCATAAATGCAAAATGATGCCATGCTTTCTATGACGTTACTAGAGATAAGATATGGTAGTAACCAGGAGTGTAGGGCAGGCAGACTTCAATTTAGTAGACAATGAATTATTCAGAAGGCTAAGGAGCAATAAAAGAAAGCATAAACTTAAAAAATGCCATCTTGATTTAAATATGAAATGGGCTCTATTCCAACTACTAGTAACCCTGGATCTCTTTCCCTTAGCAGAGTCCCCAAGCCCTTAAATCTGGATTGTGCACTGGGTGCCATCTAGTGACCAACTTTCAAAATGACCTATGAAAATGTTTCACTAAATACACAGTAAAAGCTTTAAGGAAACAATCACCTTCAAAGCTTTTGGCATTACCTTAATTCTATTAAAAAGGTTGATATCTAGTTTTTGTGTTGTCATCAGTGTAATCGTTTTGGAAATATTTACGTTAAAAGTTTACCTCTAATAAGCTGTGATCTATTGTTAAAGGTTTCCAGAACTAGCATTATCTAAACATAAAATTGTCTAAAATGTATGAAATATTGAGAAACAAGTTCTAAAATGTACCCGGGCTCCTGCAAACCTATCACCGAGAAGTAGGACAGTCAAAACGAGTAACAAAGAAAACGTGAGATACTACATAGTATTAATTTGTTGTAGCACAGTTTTTGTACTGAATTCTATTTTTGGGTTGGGTTTTATACTCTATGAATGTTTACCAATGGGCTCGTCAAGAGCAATTTAGATGTTTCTTGCTACAATAAATAATATTTGAAATCTGCCCTTGCTACTCTTCAAAAAAAGTTTTCTTTAAAGACTTCTACACCTTCATGATGTTTCATGCCATCATGAAAGCAGTGTACTTTAGAGCCTTTTATGAAGGTACAGGACAGTAGTTCAGAAATCTGTTCCAGATATGGTTACAAGGGTATTTAAAGCAATCTTTGACATCATTTACATAGTGGCTGGATCCTTTCTATGCATGATCCCTCTGTAAAACACACGGTGGACAGGACTAAGTAGCACACTTTGAGCAAAAAAGTGGTTGCCTCTGTTTTATTACTCTTAGATGGAATAGACCCCATGGGTCAGTGTTGCTCGTCCTTACATGGTTTCAATCTCTCTTATGTTTTTGTAATATTGTGTATTTTTTCTCCAGTAATGATATTTTATTAATAATATAATATAAAGGAATGTATATGGTTTACTTATATGAGGCAACAATGCCTATTAGAGTCACATCTTATTTTATCAGTTGTCCTCTTGTGTAAAGAAGAAGATAAAATAGGTTTGTAATTAACATTAAAAAAAGAAATTGAATAAATACTGTGCTTTTGCTGCTCTCTTGTGGTTTGAACATTTAATGCACAAGCCTAACTGAAATGCATTAATGAGGTTTTAAGCAAATAAATGAGTTTAAAAGAAAACAGTTTTAACCCTTTTGTGCAGAGAATTACTGCCCCATTGTAATAAACCCCTTTGAGAATTTTGCAATGATTAGTTCATCTCCATTGTCCTATTTACAAGTTTTTCTTACAAATCCTGTAATGTGGCATGTGTTTGGGTGATGTGAAGTTTTATTTCCAGAATTCACTGAGCTCCCTGCGAAGGATGGATTCGGCCAATCAGGAGAGGCTTCTGAACTCTCAGCTAATCAGGAGAGTTGAGAAGTCTATCCTGATTGGCTGAGACCTCCTTGACTCAGAGCTCTCATTCTGAGACAATGCATTGTCCTGGATTGAGGCTACCCACTACCCGGGACATAAAGTCGCACTGTCCCGGGCAAACCAATACGTGTGGTCACATTACCAAGGGAATTTATAATATTTAATACCCCCAATCCCAGTAAGTGTGGGAGGGAGCCACATGTGCTTCCCGTAGATTTGACTGTAAGTTGGTTAATATATTATTAACCACACCTCATTGCAAATAGGGTGGAATGAATATTCATCATCTCCATTGGTTGACAGAAAACCCCTGTTTATTACTATAATATATAACTTGACGCAGTGCCTCACAGGATGGTATTCCACAGGCAATGATTACAACACATTACCTTTTTTTGGGTCCCCTTAAGTTTTGGTCAAAGGTGCATTGAGTGCTGTTGCTGGTGATAAGTGCAGTCTGTGTACACATAGGGTTTTTTTCACAAAACTGAGGTTTCAGCTCCTCTACTTCACTATACATTATGGAGATAAAGCCTCAGTGCGCATCTGCTGCCGAAAGAGCTTGGCTGACCCTATATAATGTCAGCCAAATGGGGTTCATTTCTGCTATGTCCTTGTTTAACTGTAATTTATCTCTTCCTCATTTAGTGTACTCACACAAATTATATATATATATATATATATATATATATATATATATATATATATATATTATTAGGAGAAGTAGTGCTGTCCTTTTAAACCATACTCGTCTCTATAATCCATGCGAAGCAAAAAGTAAAAAAAAAAAGAAAAACATTAACCGTTTTATCTGTTATAAATTGTACACAGCTAGTGCAAATGAAAAATAAAAAAACCCAAAATACGTTTATGAAGTTCAACCATCCTGATTTTAGCTTCACCTCATTTGCCTACGTTTTTAATTTGTTTTGGCAGTTATGGGGTAAATATTAAGACATGCGTATTTTTTCTGAATTGTAATATTTTCAAATTTGGTGTCATTCCCCTCTCACCCTTGCCTCTCCCCCTCTCTCCCCAGCTGTCCTCCATCACTGCAGGCCCTCCAAAAGCTCTGTGGAGTAGGCCGAAGCCCCGGTCTGTAGTAGTACTGCAGTAGAACTTTGGTTCCTGTATTTCCGTTGACTTCAGCTTCCTGTTCTCCTCTGCTCTGCTACAGACCCTCTGTTGGATTCTCCGTTACTTGACGTTTGGCTTCTCTATTGGACTACCCCGTCTGCCTGTTACCTGACCCTTGCCTGGACTACCGTTTACTCTGCTCGTCGTCTGCCCTTGACCTATTGAACTGTTTACTGACACTGCTTTGGACTATCCTCTGCTCTTACGCTCCCAGCCCAATCCTGATATTTGGTATTTTGAGTATATGATTCTGAAATGTAGACAACAATCTACTTTTCAAACATTCTTTTCAACACTGCCTTGAATTTCTTGTCCAGGATATGCATAGCTGCAGAAAAAAATACAAATTTGTGTTCATCAACATTGCCAAAGTACAATAATGCCCCACATGCACAGTTTTGGGTTTGGGGCAGTTTTATTTTATATAGCTTGTTTTTAGGTGAGAGTTATGGGGTGGTACAGGTCATTGTTTTTGTGGGGTATCTTTTATTTATTTTCACTTTAATTATTATTATTTTTTTTTTTACTTTTTATTATATTATTAAATATAGGCCTTGCCTGGGTTCAGTGATGGGTCTACTCAATGTAGCACCATAACTCTCTCATAAACTAACATCCATACACTCTCTGTGCTCTCATAAACTAACATCCATACACTCTCTGTAGCTTTGAATTCTGTGTGAAAAGCAAGTCTTCTGACACAAAACTCACCATTTAAGGTATAGATCAAATAAATAATGCATGGAAACCTAAATTGCAGAAATACTTCACAGGTTGCAAATCCCCAAGGCCAGCCCTGGCTCCCAGATTGCACACATAGGAATTCATCCACAGGACCTGCCTAGCACTTAGATTGGTCGCATACACACATACTCATCCATTCACTCATTCATAAATACTCATTCCTTCACTCATTTAAAGATACTCATTCACACATACTCATTTATATTCATGCATGACACTTGTATCAGGTGCTAGTCTGGGAGCGAAAGGCAGGGGCGTACAGGTACAGGTAATAGACAAATCACACAAGACACCGAATGCCAGAGGGTTACACAAAACTCGTGATCAACAGTCCAAAGTGTCGGGGCTGGCAGCGGATAAACGTAGGTAGGATATAACACGCCAAGGTGAGGGCAAATGGAGAGACGGAGAACCGATGAGGCAAGCCAGAGGTCAAAATCCATGGAATCTAAAACAGGGCAAAGCCAAACGCAGGGAATGGAGCCTTCACATGAAAGCACACCATATCACTGAATGAGAGTAAGAGAGGGATTTAAATAGTGCTGCTAGTGTTGGCTCCACCTCCTGGTGCAGTAGCTCCGCCCTATACTAACTGATATGTGTGAGGCAGCCCCTACCTCCATACAGGTACCTCCCCCAGTGGTGGGATGTGTCGATGTGTCTGGGGTGCCCTGTCCCGCCCCCCTGCATTAATGAAGGCCTTCGTGAGCGCTGCCCATGATGTTTGGGCCGAGTGAACTAATTGAGGCCTGGGATTTGGCCTATGGCGCAACCGCAATGTTCCGGGATGCCCGCAATGGAGGTAAAGGACGCCCCAGCCGGGTAGACGTGCAGGCCAGGGCCTTTAAGCTTTCAAAAACATGAAAAACTGAGGTCAACCCTCATATCGCATGGGCCTAGGGTTAGTGGAGTCTGCATGGAATATTTTTTCAGCACCCCACCCGAAAACACACATTTACACCAAAACACAAAAAAAAGGAAAAATACACTTGCTCCAACACCGCACACTATAAGACCACACATGGTAACATCTAACACAGACTGTAACAACATGCTCACATGCTAATGCCAAACACACACACACACTCTAATATACACTAACACCATACACTTACACTAACATACACTAACACCATACACTTACACACTCAAACATCAAATACACACACACGCGAGGCACTGGGCTCATGTACAAAAAGGGGATATGCCCATAAAAGCTACTGCACAACAATGATCTCTAATAGTAAATCAGAGAAAGGAATACACTATAAAGTGAAAAGTAGGGCAGGGAAAATATATACTGTGACCAAAAGTATGTGCACACCTGACCATCACACCTATATGATCTTGTTGGACATTTCATTCTTAAACCTTCCCCCCCTCCCGTTGCCACTATAACATCCTCCACTCTTCTGGGAAAGCTTTCCGCAACATTTTGGAGCGTGTCTGTGGGAAATGTGCCCATTCAGCCAATGGAGTATTTGTGAGGTCAAACACTGATGTTGGCTGAGAAGACCTGGCTCACAATCGGTGTAACAATCAATCCCAAAGGTGTTCTATGAGGTTAAGGTCAAAGTTCTGTGTAGGCCACTCAAATTCCTCCACACCAAATGTATTTGTGGATCTCTATTGCAATAAGATTATTATAGACAGATTTGTTGAGCATTTCTGCACCTCTCTTTCTTTGCAAATCTGTCTGCCTTAGTCTGGCTTTTTGGAGTACTACTGTGAAGGGGGATAGCCCCATTCCTCCGATCAGTGGGAAAGGGTGTGAATGTAGGCTCTGCCCTTTTGCAGAAGTACTCCAGGAGGCTTGGCTAAAAGAGCTGATACCTGGGAGAAGCAGACAAAGGAACAAGAAGATACAATGCAAGGAGCAGAGCTGCGGAAAAGGAGACAAGGACTTGGAAGCGGTTGGCAGAGATGGTAGCGAGACATTGAGATAGACAAAAGGGACAAAACCATTGCATTAAATCTCATCTGTCACTTGGTCACCCAGTGCTCAAATTTGTCCTCCTTGCAGGGAAGTAACATCTAGTTCAGGCTAGATTACCATACCAAATGCGTCATCTGCAAACACGGACACATGGCTTTTAATACCTATTGCAGGATCATTAATTGAAGACATTAAATAACAGTGAACCTAGGAGAGAACCCTGGAGAACTCCACTAACCACTTTTGTTCATTTGTGGAATTTTCCATTAACAACCACTCTCACAATTCTTTTCATTAGTACAGTAAGATTGTATGTGGAACTGTATAGAATGCTTTAACAATATATAAATAAATCACATCTACTGAAAGACCCAGGTCTGTACTTTTGCTCAACGCTTTATAGAATACAATTAAGTTAATCTGACACTATCTGTCCTTCCTAAAACTGTGATGATTCTTACTAATGATGGACAATATGCAATTCTGAATATTATCCCTAAGCAGGCTTTCAAACAATTTCCCCATCACAGATTTAGTCTTTTAAGCCACTTTTGAATATTGATAAAACTGCAAGAAAAAATCCTTGAAAATCAAAAACAATGGCCTACCTATTTCTTGGCTGTATTCCCAAGGTACACAAGTATGTATATATCATCAAGCCCTGAATTTGAACCAGATTTAGCAATTTTATGACCTTGTCCTGTGTCAACTTGCAGGCATTGGTTCTGGTATACACAGAGGCAAATTAATTAACATGAATTCAACAGTTCCATTCCTTCGTTTCCATTCGTTAGTATATTTGAAAAAAAGGAAATTGGGGGTTGTCTTGCTGTCATTGGCATCATCTGCTTTACCCATTTTGATAACCTTTTTGCAAAGTTATGCCCCTGATCCCTTTCATTTCTATGCTATATCTTTTTTCCTGACTGACTGCTTCATTCAGGCACACTGGTTTTAATTTACTATGGTTTAGGAGTGCTAAACATTACCAATCATATATACTATACAATGCCCAGGTTCCATCAATGGCTTAAAATTGGCTGAGAAGAGACAAGTTGTAATCACCGATAGCCAGCGTCAAACCCTGATTAGAATGCACATGGGTTTTATTTGCGATAAGACTTTACCGACACTTAAAGTATGGTTCCAGCTTCTTGTGAAGCATCTCTACCTGGAATACAATGACTTTGAAATAAAGAGATGCACTTTTCTGGAAATAATAAACACGCATAAACTCACCTCGAGATAAGATCACTTGATTCGCACGGTCTTGTTATTGCCATGTTCATCACTGTGCGCTGTTTAACAGGCTATCTGCACCTGATAGATGTGAACTCCAATACTCAAGCATAATCTAGCAATGCATCAATGACCTACCTGATTACACAAGTTCCTTACTGCACGCAACATTCTCCATCTATCGGCTGAGGCCAAAGGTTGAAAGCTGAGTACAACAACGCAGATAATGTCACCTTTTAGAAAGCATAACTTCCCCTTGAGTCTCTTTTATGTCCAAATAGATTCATTTCTTTTTAATAGTTGCCATCCCTGATCATTGTCCTATTGATTTTTGCACAATCCTGTATTGCTAAAATGTTTGAGCTCATAAATGAAACAATTACCAGGACATTATGGTGATTCTTGTATAATTGCAACTTACAGATGAGGTATTTTTATAGACACTCGTGTTAATGTTCATTAGAATTTCTATGCTTTCTGTTGGTGGAATAGAACTTTACCAATGGGAGGGGGTAAGGTAGAATGTTTCAGCATGACAGACAAATCCAACCAAACGTTCTAGTAAAACAGCAACCCATGTTGCAGTAAATGTGTTAAACATGGTTTATTTACTAAAATGTTGGGTGGTGAGTAGAGTTCAGGGTTTGGTTAACCTACCAGACTAAAAACTTAAGCTGCATGCTCCTCAACTTCTAAAACTCAGACAGGGAGCTGTAAAATTGATGGATATGTGTGCTTTTGTAGAACAGACCTCCATCACTGCTCCCATATGGCCAACTTGCAGCACTCAACTACATGTAGGCGACTTAGGGTGACCTCATGTCCCAGGACAGCCTCAATCCCCATGAGAAGCCTGAGTGAAGGAGGTCTCAGATTTTTCAACTCTCCTGATTGTCTGGGAGTTCAGAAGCCTTTCCTGATAGGCTGAGTCCTTCACCCCAAGCTCAGTGTAAGCTGCAGCCAGCGCCAGGTATGTGTGTTTGACTGTGTGTATGTGACTGTGTTTGTCTGTTTGTCACTGTGTTTGTCTGTTTGTGTGACTGTGTGCGTAATGTCTGGTAATAGAGGAGATAATTTTCTGAATCTGATCATGCCTGCTAATAGAGGGGTTAACAATCTGAATCTACTCATGTCTGTAATGATAGTATGTATGTTATGAAATCTGAAATCAACATGGTTCCCAAGGCTTCCTAATAATCAATATAAAATATGATATGTGAATCAGGGTGTATGTGATATTTATACATATAAAATATAAAATGTATTTATGTGTGTGTGGCAGTATGTATATGTGAATCAGTGTGTATGTGAGATATATATAATATAAAATGTATTGATGTGTGTGATGGTGTGTATATGTGAATCAGTGTGTGTATGTATGTATGTATGTATATATGTGTGTTTGTGTAATCTCATCCACTTCATAGTGTGTCCCTGAATGTCAGAAATCAAATGTGGTCACCCTAGAAGACGTATGCTTCTTCAGCTTTATTCCACCATGAACATGTGTGGAGCCACAAACAGGACAACTTCACCTCTATGCCCAGAGACAGTTTTAAGCAAGTGATAGACAAATGCCCAGGAACGTCAGATAATTAATTCTTAGGATATTTTAAAGCTTTAATAAATTTATAAATTTGTTAGCCACATAAGTTTATATTTATCAACAAATCAAACATCAGCAAGTCCGACTATACATATCAGCAAGTACAATATAATGTTTTTTTATGGTTATGGTTTTCAGTGTCAAAAACTTTTCCCGGGAAGCTGCGCTCAGAGAGTTCATTTTTTTTAGCAACAATATATTACTTAATCAGGGGTCTAACTAGAAACCACAGGGTCCTGGTGTGAAAATTACCCCAGGACCCCTCAACTTCACTAAGCAACATGACCCACAGGGCCATCTTTGCCCTAAACAGCTTGTGAGTGCCACATTTACCCCAAGCACCTTTCTAAACAAATTTAGGAGGAGACAGGAACAAACGGGTTGCAGGGTCGCCCCGGGCCCCAGCGCAATTCTGAACGCTGCCACCCCTGTAGTTACGCCACTGTACTTAATGTAAGGAAAATAAAAATGTACGTTTTAAAAATAAATCCCCCTTTTCTTCCACAGGATGGCAGCGCAATTCAACTGGAAAACTTACTGATAATGACTTGCAGCTAAGCAGGCCACTGAATATGCCATCATGATTCATGTTAACTTTTATTTTAAAATGTCCCATTGTGTAGTATGAAATTTGTATATAAAATATACTTACTAAATATACAACAAATCATTGAAGGCGACACTGATGACATATATAACTGGATGTGTAAACAGGCATTCCTATTCGTATGTAGCTTATACACCTTTCCATAGGTGTTGGTACAGAACAATCAAGTTTTCAGTAAACCAATAAATTAAAATTTTGTTAGGAAAAATATTTTAAAGAATTAATCATGAATTATTTATATAGCAGTTGGCTGTTGTAAAGGTACAACTCATAATACATATACGTACTGTATGACTTTTTTTTTTACTCAGTGGGGTGATAGCCATGGTGCAGGGGCAAGTCCTCTTCAGAATCTCTAAATGTCTATCAAGACACCGGAAGGATGTGAAGAAAGCAATGAGATTTAATGGAACTTTTATAAATGTTATTTAATGAAGTAAATGTGAGTAATGTAAGTTAAAACACTGATGCTACATTGAAAGAGGAAATGGGTTCAGAATCTACTTAACCTTCATAAACTAAACTACTGTTTAGAGCAAAAAATAATGCTTATCTGATCAAATTAATAATTGAGTATCATAAGCGTAAAAGTCTATCAACTATACTCCATGCTCAACCCTGGGTTTACAAATGCCTTCCTAAATGAGGGAAAAAAGGGACCCAAAACACAGTCAAGACCACAGGAAGAAAGCAGGCTACTCATCTGCCTCCAATAATGGGGAATGGTGCAATAGGGTGCAGCAGGGCCTACAAGTTGGCACATGGCGGTCCTAAAGTTAGTGAATGGCAGGATCCCCAGCCTGAACACTAAGACCTTCAGCAAGAAAATGCTATTAAACTGGGCATTCTTAGCTTCTGAGTTTCTAATTATCTAACACTTTCCTGGGGGAATTATTCTATATAACTTTAATTTATGGTGGAGCATATAAAAGGTAGTTATTCAACACAGCAAGCTTAACACCCTGTACTCACTTTGTGGGCAATTGCCGCATTCAAAGAAAGAAAAAGTGGATAGTCACACATATATTATTGCTTTCCTCAGAAAAGGTTTTTTAATATTATTTTTAAGGTCACCAATAGCTTAAAATGTTTTTTTTACACAGAGGGTGCTATTTAAGAAGCCTAATAAATAATATGTTGTATAGATCACAGGCTGTTGTTGACTAGGAATAGTCTGATCCCAAGGAAGGAACTGGTCACTACCTGCAGGGTAATTCAAATAAGAGGACTTTAATAAAATTATTAAAAAAAAAAAATAGTTAAACAAAAATGTAATAAAATGTAACAATAAAAAGACCCCCGTGATTTCACCATGACACCATAAGGTGTACTATCCATAGCAATATTTTTTTTAAAAAAAAAGTCCCCAAATTGGCGCTTTATCTTCCCAAAAATCTTGGGGTGTGTTAAAATACCAACATTTGAAATACCCTGTGGTGTCTAGTTTTAAAAAATATATGGTTTGATAGGATAAAGCTGAATTAGCCAGCTCCAAAGATGTCCTAGGACATAGGTGTAGGTTGACCAGATGCCAAAAATGCACACCCCCCCCAAATGTGGCCTTTTAGCCTAAAAACACGACTCAACTATTGTAAATGGGTGGTATCACTGTATTTGGTACATGTAGCTGAACGCATATTGGGGGGGGGGGGGTGTTTAGCAAGGACATAAACCAGGAGCTGTAAAGTGATACCTGAAGTACAATGTGTGTGGAAAACAAACTTGCAACCACAAACTTTGAAAAAGGCTGGTTGTAGAATTAGTGCGTGGAAAGTGTTAAAATACCACCATTTGAGATAACCCAATGTGTCTAGTTTCTAAAAATATACGACCGGCTTCAAAAATGTCCCAAATACGACAGGATAAGCATATTTAAAAATATGTTTTTAAAATAGCAACACGCTACTTGCACTTATTGCCCTATAACATGCAAAAAAAAAGCATAAAACATTGGAAAAATGTAAGAATCTCTTATTTTTTTCATTGGCCTTTGTAGATGATTTTTTTTCTTCTTGTCCTGGAAAAACCATATGTAACTTGTGTGTGTACACTAAATGAGGAAAAAGAAAACCACAGCTTAACACAAACACAGCAGAGACCTCCTCGGTCACAACATTTTTAAAAACAGCCTGGTCCTTAAGCGGTTAATGTTGTGTTTTACTGTTTTGCCATGGTTACTGTTGCTGATATGTACCATGTCTTGTATCAGCAACAGTAACCATGATTGTTGATTGCTTGATGAACCTTGTGTGTTTGTGCAGCTTCATAGTACCAAACTTATAAAGGCATGAGCTCTTTGGGTGTACTGCTTTCTTTTTGACTGTACATAGTATGTCTGTATATACTTTGTTATGCTGTTGGCGGTTGTATTCTGATGTTGCATCACTGTATGCCTTGTATATGAAAAGTATTTGTTGTCTTGAAATAGCCACCTCTCAACTTCATGCAAATGGCAATGGAGGTCTACACAGGCCTTAATTGTTTTGTTTTTTTTACTCCCGAGGCCAGTTAGTATAGAACAGAGGATCTCCATACTCTACATTGCCTGCAAAAGTAGATCACTTGGGCAACTACCAGGAACAGTGCTGAACATTAGGACTGCCCTTTGAAATCCAGGACTGTTGGACTGTGTGCTATCCATCTTTAGGAGAGACAGCCACTATTTGAGACCCAAATTCCTTTGTCCCTGTTTTTTCCCCCCGATGTCTCTGTTTTCCAGGAGCTAAGAATTTGAGTTGGATGTGAAGTTATCACAGTGCTTGACAGCCCTGAAAGTACATATAAAATACATATACAAACCGAGTTAATAAAAATAAATTCCTTGTAAAATCACACAAGTCCTGTCCTTGCTGCTTGTAAAACCATGGCTCCTAAAGCAAACGTGTCCCTCTTTTGCTGTTTCAAGGGTTGGTAGGTCCAACAACTTAAGGGGCATTAAACCAAAAAAGTCCAAAATAATGCAGTTCAAGTGGATCTTTGTAGGCATTTAAAAATAGTTATATATCAGGGGTTGACAAATTTTATTTCGAGCCAGCTTTTTTTCTTTTTTTCTATCCAATAACATACACTCACACAAGCACTGGCTAACACTATACTTATAAATATATTTATTTATAAAAATACACTATGCACACATACACTAAATCTGGCAGTATACATACTTAGAGAGCGGGAAAGAGAATTCTACTGTGATGTTATGTGCGGCAAATAGAATTCTGCTTGGTTCAAAACATGTTATCCAAATATATAAGGTATGTACTAAATCTTTCATTTTGAAATCATTGCATTAACTCTTTACATCTCTGGCACACAAAAGGCAAGTTGTTAACAACATGTTTTGGACCACTTCAAAATACTTTTTCAAAGCGGATCACAGTACGTAAGTAGCAAATATAATTGACCTTGGCCTTCTGGCCTAGAGTTTTAACATTTGTTCACGTCAACTCTGGGGCCTACAATGAGTTTTTGAAGCACACAAAATAATGTTTGTAATGTACTTAGATCAAAATTTACTTAATTAGAGCATTTTTGTCTCTAAAATATGGTCTTCTTTTTAATATAACTGACCCTTTTAATGTCATAGATTTTAAATATCACTACTTGACATTAATAATATGCAGCAAAAAGATGCAATATTTCTAAACATGTCTATTTCTAGACAAAAACTGGTCTACCGTAGTTATATTTCAAATAATTAGGCATGAAGTATTCATTATATTCAAGTTAAAAATGGTTTTGTGTCAGGGTTCCACCCTACCAGCCTGGACTATGCGATAATCATATCATTGTCATGTCTACCTGCAGCCACTAGTGGCCACCCTTCCCTCTCAGCAGCACCCCTTTGTAATTACTTGGGACAGCAGAGCCACGTTTAGCCCTGCCGGTTTATACCTGCTCTGCCCTTCAGTCTGGGCCTTTGCATTGTTTGGCTTGGGTCCCTGTTAGTCTGCTTGCATCTATAGCTCCTTGTACTTTCTTCTGATCTCCCGTGGGCTGGTTAGTCACTTGATTTTACGCCACTTCACGTAACTACGCTGGGTTCCTGGCGAAAGATGAGACGCTGTCGGCGAGCAACGCGAAGGCAGCCTTGCGGCAGTGCACGGGAAATCTGCAGTTCAGGTAAGGGGGTGGGCGGGATTGGACACTTGTTGCAGGAGCGGGCGGGATTGGACACATGTTGCAGGAGCTGGCGGGATTGGACACATGTTGCAGGAGCGGGCGGCATTGGACACTTGTTGCAGGAGCGGGCGGGATTGGACACATGTTGCAGGAGCGGGCGGGATTGGACACATATGTTGCGGGAGCGGGCGGGATTGGACACATATGTTGCGGGAGCGGGCAGTAATGGTCAGAAATTCAGCAGGAGCGCGCACAGTATAGCTACCTTGTGTCTTGTTCCTGTGCTCAGTTTTGCCATGGGTTATGACGTTTGGCATTTAATTTTATTCAGCAACCTCACCTTGTCTTTTTAAAGTATTTTTACTTTACAGCATTTTTGTTCACAACTGACTAAAAATCCCTATCTTGACCAGGGCCATCCTGACCCCTGGTTATCTCCTCCAGGGCTACCTTGTGGCATCCTTCAGTGAAAACCTGAGCCTCTACTAAGGGGAGATCGGGGTACATGAGATCGGGGCCCCTCCAAGAGTCACCTACCCCCTCCCTTAGACCTCAGGGGTTGCCCAGGCAACGCCACATGCTTTTCATTGCTGTCATCTCCAGATTCCTGGTGATGTAGTATATAGTATATGACTGGCTTAGTGTAATGTGTGTGGCTCCAAGGATCCAAGCAAAGCAACACACAAAGTATAATGTTTGTAATACAGCGGGTGCTACATATATCTCTTTCATAAAAACTAAGAATACTCGGTTTTAGACACATCAGTATATTAACATACAAATCTCTTAAATATCAATCGTTATAAAAAAATTATTATAATTCACTATAAGTTGATAACATGAATAAAATCGTGCTGAACAATATAAGAAGTCATTTTGTGGCTAAATGTTCAGAAATAAAGCTTCTTTATAAAAGTTACAGAAATATTATTTATTCAACTCTATTATATTATATGTTTCTGCTTTTAGGTAAAAAATAGTGACAGGTGAGTTTAAGACTTCATGATTTTTGACGATTTACTCAGTAATGAGTAGTTATAGAAGTAAATATTAGCAAGTCAGAGGCTATTTGCAAATGCTAGTTAATCTTCAACAACATATCTATCACATAAGCATGTAAATACAGAGGTCACATACAGAAAAACATAACAGCTGCTTGGAATAAATCCAGCAATAAAAAGGAGACTATTTTTTTTTTTTAATTTCCATTTTAAAGTAAAAAGACATACACCAGCTGTGCATGGCGAAAATACCGAGACCACTGTTCTTAAGGTCAGATGACCCTCAGACAATTAATCACTAAATCCCTACATGGTAGTTGGTTGAAGTGTTTCTTAGTATATTTCTGAAATTGTACTGCTTTTTGTATTTCTTTTGTTATTATTTTATAAAAAAATGAAAAGTTGAGTATAAGAAGGAATATTACAAAATATGGTATGTATTTTATGCATATATTACAATTGCTAAAATAAATTAGTTTTAATTTAATTTGTATTTAATGTCAACCAGAAGGATTCTCAAATAACCCACATTAGAATTTATACAAGGATGTCTTGACCATCTCCAAATATGATGAGAAGGGCTATTTAGCCATACTACCATATTTCTCCATAGATCTATTCCCAAATCCCCGAAGTGCAAACTACTAAAGGCTCCTAAGGATAGCATTGAACTTGAAAAAAAGGGCAGAGGAGGGCTACAATATAATACGGGAATATAACATTATTATTATTATTATTATTGTTTTATATAGTGCGATCATATTCCGTAGGGTAGACAATGGGTAGACCGGACATAACAAGTAGTATGTAACATAACAATAGGTGAGGAGGGACCTGCTCAAACGGGGTTATAGACATGCTAAGGCAGTCCCTTCCTCCATAGATTTTGATTAATCAGAGTGTCCAGCTGGGTGATTAACCCTTTCAGCCCTCTGTAGAGCATATTGGTACGCAGTGAAAACCTGTGACAAGAAGCCCATTAGGACATAGTTTTGTGTCCTGACTTTGTTGCAGTGGCAGGGACATCTCCTTTGAGATTGACATCTCTATCGACAACCCGGACCTTCCCCTGTCGGCAGACGCCAGGATTGCATTGTATGCCATCATTCAAGGAATGCACGATCATGTGATTGGGTATTCCCTTCCAGTAGGTCTTACTGCTGACTCAGCATAGTCTTTCCCATGCTGGCTGATCCCACGTATTGCAATTGGTAATTCAGGGTTATGGAGCCCTGCTTGCTGATCACAGTGTGAGCAGCACAGACAGATTAGGAGGAGAAGATGGAGTTTCTCCCCATTCCAAAAAATAAAAAAATAAGGGACAAAAAGGAAATTGATGAATTAAATCTAAATAAAATTGATAGGGACCCCAATGATATCATCATGACTTTACTGACATCAAAAATGTATGAGATCCAAAGGGATCTTTAGCCCTTCCACTATATAAAAAAATTGCTATCCCAAGCCTAGGGCCGGGCTGGGCAGGGGGGCAATTGCCCCCCAGGCCGCCCGAAATCTAATCTAAACGACCGCTGGGTGCTGATGCCGCCAGCCGGCGCTACTTTAATACTTTTTTTAAAAAATATAATATGGCAAGCCGGATCGGCTATTAAATGAAAAAAAAAATAGTATTAAAGCAGCGCCGGCCGGCGGCATCAGCACCCAGCGGCCGTATGCGATGGCCGCCAAGTGATGGGAGCAGCGTGAGGGGTGAAAGCTCCGCCCCCTCTCACTCACCTTTCACCCCTCACGCTGCTCCCATCACTATGCGGCCATCAGATTGATGGAAATCAAATCTAAACGGCCGCTGGGTGCTGATGCTGCCGGCCGGCGCTACTTTAATACTTTATTTATTTTTAATATGGCAAGCCGATCCGGCGTATTAAATAAATAAAAAAAGAATTAAAGTAGCTCCGGCCGGTGGCATCAGCACCCAGTGGCCGTTTAGATAAGTTTTCCAGCAATCTGATGGCCGCATAGTGATGGGAGCAGCGTGAGGGGTGAAAGGTGAGTGCGAGGGGGCGGAACCACTTCACTTGACTTGCCCCCCCAGGCCTTAGGCTGCCAGCCCTCCCCTGCCCAAGCCCCTTACAGCAATAGCCTCCCCTGCCAGCACTTTCCAATAACCAATAATTATGATGTTTTGTGTATTTCCTTGGTTTTGGGATAGTGAGAAGAGGTTAGAGATAGATTGTGAGAAAGGGGAGAGGTAATAATATCGAAACAAAGAAAAACATATAGGGGAGAGATAACGAGGAGGAGAAAGAATGGTGGCAGTTGCCATGTGTGCAACCTGGGTGCTGGGACAAGTTCTGTGGATGCAATCTGGGTACCAGGGCTGGCCTTTGGGGTGTGCAACCTTTAATCTATGCCAGCTATGTGGATCAGTGAATACTAATGTCCAGTTTTAAGTTGAGCACATCTTGGTAGTTTTTTTTTTGTTTTTTTATTCTAACTTTGTTTATACCTTAAAAAATTAATTTGTTGATCTGTGATGAATCAATATTCCTATTCTTAATTGTGCACTCTGATGGGCCGACCTTTTATAGTTTATTCTGCGTTCATGGTGTAGCTGGTCCTTTTATATATTTAAAGGGGCCCCCACAATGTATAATTATTGCACACATTTTACCTATAACTACTTTTTGGGTTTTATTTTAGCAAGGAGTCGTAAAGGTTTATAATGATTAATTATTGCCAGTGAGGAATCCATTTTTAAGTTCATTTTTGATCCAGGAAGGAATGTTCTCCCATTTCATCTTATTGTATTAAAAAAAAAAAACACATCCATGCCCACACACACTTACACACACATGCTCAAACATACATACATACATGTATGGTCATAAACGCTTATAGACTTTCTCTCCTTCCCTCATTCAACCCCACAGTGTAACTGTAAATAATCTTCCCTGCTTACACAATGAGAGGGGAGTCTTTATCTGCGGGGTCACGTGACCTTACCTTACGTGACCACAATCTGTTCCTGCCTCCCTGGGCCAGTGACACCGGGGGCCGGTCCACCTCCCCTACTTCCACCGCATGGCGTCATAACCCGGCACTTGGTGTTAATTTGGGGCCAGTTAGAGGGAGATCTATGATCTCCCCAGCCGGCCCATAGCCCGCATGGATAGTCTGGGGCTAAAGTATACTTTAGCCACAGAGTCTCCATTCAGGGTTACGAATTTGCCCCTGAGGAGAGCAATGAGAATGATTTTAGTGAAAAATTAGGCAGCGACATATTCTGGACTAGGCCCTGGCCTAGGGTGGCATGTTTAAGGAAGCGATAGAGCCCCATCAAAAGTCAGGCCCCATGCTGTCCTGGACTATTTACAAGTGTCATCTTTATCTCCCCAGCTGGCCCTTTTAGACAAGCTCAGCACAGCCTCCATACACTGGACCATGAGCATACTTGGGAATTTGTCTGTTCAGACAGGTGCCTGTGTATTTACTAGACATTTTCATTCAATTTCATACAAACTTGTTTTTAACTTGTTACGTTTTGTACATCTCCAAAAACGAGGGCAATGTCTGACAAAAATGCAGAAATTTTGTTAAATGTATTCACTCTTATGCCTGCATGCTTAAACAAGCTATGATTAGCATTTTTGGCAGCGTTCCCAGAAAATATGGTTATGGTTCAAAGTGGGTACATGTGTTAAGCATCAGAGTCCAATAAGTATTAGCAAACACAAACTCCACAGGAAACAAGCAAGGACTGGGTGCAAAAGGTTCCCTACAGCAAAAGAAAAAAATTAGGCTAAGAGATACACACACTATGCTGGATATACGGAAAAAAGTCTGTATTGGAATGTGCTAGCTAGACTGGTAAATAATACAGGACTGGATACTTATTCCTTCCTTATATTAAGTAATTTATATAATTTATTACAGAAGATGCATAATAACTATGAAAATGACAATTAACCATTTTAGTGCATTTACCTCTACAGACAAGCAAGGACCATACTATAATTTGGAGCATCTTCTATTGGAGGCACTGTGTATGTGCACTACAAGCCCTTCCCCTTCATTGTTTTTTTATTATATGCTGCAGGACACTGTCTCACATACTGACCCCCCCCACACACACACAGTCTCCTCATCTGTCAAGATGATTAAAAAAAACAGCTGGAGAAGGTGAGGGGGCACAGGCAGGACTAGGGGACAGAGCGAGAGAGAGATGTGTTTTGGCCCTCAAATTTAATTTCAATTTCAATTGTGTCCAAAATGAAAGGGCAGAAAACAGATTAGTCCAACCTCAATGTTAACAAATTAATTTGTGCACTTGTATGAATCTCTGAAAATGCGGAAAGACCCTCAAAGAAACAAACGAAAGGGAACATGGAACCTTTGAATATTTGCTATAAATTTGTTCACTTGATTGTTGCCATTATAACCCATTTTAGTGCTTTTTCAATAGGGAAAGTTACTGTGTGTAGAAAGGTACACAATTAGTGATAGAAAGAGCCAAAACAGTCCTGGTGTGAAGCGGAGGGACAGTCTTATTGGTTATAGCTGTGATTGATGATTCCGTCATCATGTGGGCTTTTCTTAATTTTTTTTTACCATGACCAATTTGCATTTACAAGTGGAAAGGGCAGGCATAGTCATATACACTTGGTGATGCCATTTAAACTTGTCAGTAGCAACCAGAAACAGATAAGAGTTACATCACCACAGTGTTGAGAGACAATACAGTCCGTGTTAGAGTGTCAGGCTGACTGTAGTGTGTTCAGCTCATCTTCCATACTACTACAAGTAGTGCAAGTGCATTATTACTACACTCACACTTACACAATATACCAACACGCAAGGTAACAACAAATACTAAAACATATACAATCATGCTAACTCTATACAGTAAAACACACTCTCAGACAACATGCAGTAACACACATGGTAGCTAACATGCTAACAGCATATACTAAAACATGCTAACACCATTACACTAATACACACTCCCGTAACACCATACACTTATACATGCAATGGTGTACACTTAAGCAACAGAAAAATAAAACGCCCTTAGCCTTCTATTGTATAACCACACACGCAGCTAAGAAGATGTGGCAAATCCACATAAAAGGCCTTAATGACCTTTAAGCATGCCCCCTAAATCAGTGTCCATCTTTAGCCATTTAACTGTGTAAGGCAAAGTTACGTTTTAAATTAGTCAATACTTTCTGCTCAGTAGAAGCATCGAATGCCCATATTGCATTACCTACTTGTACGATGGTAAAGATATTTTTACGTCTTTAAAATCTATTGATTATTGATTCAGTTTTTGGATTTATGTTTCAGGTTTATGTAAAAAAAAAAAAAAAAAAAAAAAAAAGAATACAATAGAACTCCAATGAGCCGGAATTTTATTCCATCCATATACATGCATAGTAACAACATTTGTTGAGAAATCTTTTCTATCAGAAGTAGAACATTATCTTGGTGATCACCAGTCGCAGTATTGCTACACTTAAATTTATTGTAAATATATATTACATATGAATTCAATTCATACTTGCAGCATTGTGGTAAGGGTTAACTGGGTTTTGTCAAACGATAAAACTGGCTGACTTCATTTTTATAACTTTACAATACTGCTTCCGGTAATTTTGTTCGTTCGTTATAAAGTATTGCATTTTACAGCAAAGATTTTTAAAAATTCAGACAGAGATGCATCAGCAAAAGAAAGTACAGTTACTCTACAAGAAAAAAAAAAATGAATTTTTCATCTTCATTTAACATACAGTTTTCAGATTGAGAAAGTGAACAGCAACAGACCGCAACATACAAATGCCAAGCCTAATGACTAAACTCTCGTATTTGCTAAAATATAGTTGTTTAGAAGCCGCAAATACATCTTCCTTTTTTTATTTTTTTTATTTTAACAGCATATGTATTTAAAATACTTATATGCGTGTTATATTTTAGCACATACGTCTAGATTTTTTGCAACAGTGTAGAAAAAAAGGGGGAAAAAAGAAAAATTCAGCTTACACAAGTGCTTCTGAAGTATCTCCTAATACGTTTTGTTCAGTAATGTTGCGTCTATATTATTTAAAATCTACTATACAGGTGCAAACCATATGTGCTACACAATAACTATACAATAACATTACAAATGACTTTAATATAAAGTTCTTTAAATAAAAAATAACAATCACAGATACAGTTGGGTCCAGCACCAAGCTCAGTGCTGGCAAAAAGTGACAAACACATTTCCGTTTGCAAATTGTTCCCATAAAAGAGTCAGTGCCGGGCGCAAATGTATGAACATGAACACTGCTTATAAAATAAATATTCTGAAAAAATGGCACCAATAATACACTTTTACGCATGACCATTATGGAATAACACCTTAAATCTTCAAGTCATTTCAAACAAATAGATATCCTGATTGTCCGGATGTAACGTAAGCAGCATTAAATCGTATTTTTTTTTTTTTCTTCCTCTCACTGCATGAGGCAATAGACTTCGCGGGGTTAACCAAAATTCTCCCGATGTTTCACTTGACATGTTCTGCTGCATGTGAGGAGCAGTAAAACTTTTTGTGAGTGATAAAGTTTGAAAGATTGTTAAACTGGATGTCACACAAGCGGCAGTACTTCCCGCTGGCTCCGGCCGCGCTCGTGCCGTTCACGGTTTTTGCTACGTTAGACAGCTGGTCCTCGGTAGCGGGGGTAGCCGGAGAAACATTTTCATTGGCTGCCAAAGGCTTGTCAGAAACCCAAGATGGGGATTTGCATCCGTCTTCTTGCTGAGGATTCTGGGAAATATTTTCTTGTTGCGAATTTACCGCTGGCCTCTCGTCTGGTTTCAGTCCGCCGTTGACTATTACAATGCCGCGGTTTTTCGGCAACAATGGGAGCGATTCTTTTTTCAGTAAAGAACAGCCGTTTGAAGGTATCTGACTTTTGGGAGATTCACTTCCTACATTTGTGCTTTGATCTAAATCCGCATTGTGGATTACAACGGAACCAGAAATGTAATCACTTGGCTTTATTCCATAGTATGGGGAAAGCTGGTCGCCTTTAGCTTTTTTTATTGCTCCTGGGTAAAGGCATTGCGAAAGAAATGCGTTTTTGTTTTCTTCTTTTGTAGCGATAAGCTGGGCCGCTTCGCTAAAGACTTTAAGACCTTGAAGAGTCGCTAAGTGCGTAGAAAACAAGTTCCCATTTGGCGAGGGCTGTTTTGAATTTCTCGTCTTTTCACATTTCATGACATTTCGTTCAAAATTGACTTCAGGACTGCTTCGTTCACTTTCTGGATTCTGAAATATTTTATTTTCCAGGTGGCCCATTTCAGTGCGCTGATTTGCTGTAACTGGACAAAAATTTTGCTTGTGGGCGAGATAGTTTTCGACTTTATTAAAACCTATTTTACACACTGTACATTCGTGATAGTCCAGGAGTCGTTTCGGAGACGTGGTTATCCTATCTGATTGCGTTAAGCATTTTTTACTGAGGTCTATGGGGGCATCCATCTCCAGGGAGGAAATTGTAGAATGTGGCGTGTCACACTTCACAACTGGAACGCATTTAGTCATTGGAAGCGACGTTTCCAAATGTTTTGGAACAACTCCTGGAAAGATATCGCACCTGGGGTGATAACACTCTCCTATTCCCTCTGCTGACTCTTGCGCAGATGTACATGGATTACCAAGGTTAGATATTGGAAGAAAATGTTGCTGAACAAGTTGTGGTCTCTGATCAGGCTCTGGGAGACACATCTCATACATCTTTCTACGCTTACGAGTACGCATAGTTCTCTGCATGGCAGGCACTTTGTTAGAAGCGGATCTCTTTAATGGAGGATCATGGCGGGTTGCACAGTAATACTGTTTATGAACCATGAACGTTTCATGCCTGCTGAAAGTTATATTACATGCTTCACATGTTGTTTTGTTCGGGTCACTATTATCTCCATCAAGCTGCGGTGGGGTGGGATTCTTCATATCAGCAGGTTTGCTATTGACTTTCTCATCATTAGCCCCAACAGCTGCCATTTTTTTGTTTTCTGGTGCAAACTCTTTGTCCCGTGGCTTAACATTCCCTCCTAACAAGTCTAGAACGGTGCCAGAGTTGATGCAGGATGTTTGAAGAAGCTGATTATCATTGTCAGAAGAATGTAGGGAACTGTTTAGCATAGTCACTGGATTCTGGACATTGGTTGGACTCACGGCTTCCGACGCCTTATCGGTAACACTGGAGAATTCGGATGACTTGTTCATGTGCTGCCATCGGCTGCTGCAGTAGTGCTTTTTATGGACTAAGTAATTGTCTAAGTTATTGAATGTTATATTGCACTCAAAGCAAGTGGCTCCTTTAGGCATCAAGGGGCTATAAATAACTGGGGGATAATTGTTACTGCCATGTCGCAGCCTCCGATGTACAAGTTCAGACATCTTCGCGAGAATTTCTGAGGCCTGAGGAACCACTGAAATATCGTGTGGAAATGCAAACTGGGATAGAAAGGGTCCCATTGGGAATGAGGGACCAATACTGGGTTGCACTGGGGATGACGCTAGCCTTGGGCTAGATGGCTCAGATTTTATTTTAGTATAGGAGAACACATTTTTATTTGTTGTCTCTGGCCTCTGATTGGAAAGGAAAAGATGCGGTTTCTTTTCACACTTTTCCAGCTCGCTGTCGGAGCTCGCGTCTTTGTTATGCACAGTTTTTTGGCTTTGTAGGAGTTCATTTTTATTCAACAGATCTGGCGTCTGTTGTACATTTGCTTCATTGCAACTGGGAGAGTGTTCGGTGTCAGCTTCTCGTTGTAACTTACTTCCAGGGACATGAACCTCCTGGTGTTGTAGGAGTTCCCTCTGAGTTTGAAAGCCAAAATGGCACTGATTGCATCTAAAGGCAGCTTGCGTGAGATGGGAGAACAGGTGTTTGTGGAAGTTAATCACCGATTCTGCAGTGTAGTTACATACTGTGCATTTCAGACTGGTGCCAGAAGGCAGGAACTCTTCCACTTTGACACCTGCATGAAAAACACACAGAGAAATAAATCACAGTGATGTTTTTTATGAAATATAAACTAATGGCATGCATTTTGTTTAAAAAAAATGTTTATTAATTTGTTTGTCTTTTAGAAAACAGAACATTAAAAAAAAATTAGCATTAGACTTTGCAGAAACAAAACCGCTAATAGATTTAGCATTTGTACAAAAAAAAAAAAAAAAAAAGATTTACTAAGCCATGGTGAGCGTGAGAGATTTAAATGTTAAAATGCCTATGAAATTTGGCAGTCCTTGTTCTTCTGCTCAGATATTCTTCTATTCTAGGGTGGCAAATCCAGAGGAGGGCAGTCTCTGAGCCATATTATCAGGGGCAGATCTCTATACTGTGGAATTGGGGTCCCGAATGGGCCTCAGCAACAATGTGGGATGTGCTGGTCTTTCTTCCTGTGTGGCATGTGCCATGCCTACATTGCCATAGCAACGCAGCTGAATCTAAAACACAGGGAGCCACAGGTGGTGGGCGAAATTGCTCTCTGGCACCAATGTGGGATGTGCTGGTCGGCGACATGTGAAATGCATGCGTGTCCCTGATTTAGAAAGCCTGTTCCTGATGCTCTAACGCTCTCATTGAGGAAGGTCTAGGGGCAGCTGGAGATATTGCCCTGGGTGAGGCCTAGAGCAGCCCCCCATATAAACACATCATGCCATATGCTGGAAACGTTTATTATCTAACATAAATGAGTTGTTACATTGGCTTGTTTTATCTATGTGAGGGTCTGCAGAGAGTTTTGATTGTGCGGCATACATTAAAATGCTTATAACAAGCTATGTAAAAATACTTTAGATATCTAATCATTAAAGATGGAAACCACAGTAGGAGTATCTCACAGTCAGAGATGCAAAAGCTACCTTCAGTAAATGTGGAGTATGTATGGAGTATACTTTAAACAGATAACATTTGAAAAAAAAGCTATAAAATTTACTTTTTTAAAACACATCTGGCATATTTATCAGGGAATAGTTAAAAAAAAATAATTTTAAAATGTATCATTAAACTAAATGTATAGTAAACTAAATGCCAATTTATTTCGAAATACAGGAGGCTCAAGACACAACAGAACAAATAGTTATGTACAAATGTGCGTATGTATTTATGAAACATAATTCACACAGAGAGAATACCTTTTGGGCTAGTATGTCTCTATTTCTGAAAAACTAAACTCTCTTTTTGGTGATCAGGCCCCCCGTGTCCCACTGCTCAATGGGCTGGTTACAAGGCAGATCTTTGATCTCCTCAACCGGCCCATGGAGACTATGGAGGTTATGACAGCTCAACACAGCTTCCATAGACTGCATTAGACTGCATGCCTTAAAGACATGGAACACTTGTACATAACATCATATCCCAGTGCTTTGTGTCTTAACGACACATGCCCTCCTCACCATGCACCTTATTGAACATGGAACATCCGCTATCATACATAAAACCGAGGTCCATGCAATGCTGAATGATGACCCAAAACTGGTGACCTGGTAAGTTTTCTTTGACATTTTTGATACTATATTTTAAGTTTAAACTTTATATCTGTAATCAGGCAATTGGATTTTAATCCATTTGATTTTTGATGTTCAGTGTTACTGCACGCATGAACCAAATGTATGGTGCATTGTGGGAACACTGTAAATAGTGGTTAATACCATTTATATCCACACATTTAATATTTAGGCTGGAGGCCAACCCAGGGCAAGCACCTTCGTCATATCTTCTTGGGGGCTGGGATATGGTGTCATATGCCTGAAGGACACTAAATAAGCTGTTCACCGGAGAGCCTAAATGCCCAATTAGGCCACGTTCTTCTGGTTTGGAGGCAGAAGGGCTATTGCCCTGCCACCCTAGAATACAGATATGCCAGTTCTAAATCGCCATCCTACTTTACCCAATCTCCTAGAGACACCATGCAACTATGCATTATTACATTATTATGATATTTTATCTGTAGAACACTGTTTATATATTTTAATATATTTAAATATATATATCATTATTATTTATTGTTTTATAAAGTGCCATTATATTCTGCAGAGCTGTACAATGGGTAGACGGCACACAAAAAGTAGTATATAACAACAATTTGACTTTGAGAAATAACAGAAGAGTAGGGCCTGCGCACAAAAAAGTGTCTCTAATGACTTTTTGCTAAAAAGAAAAAACATTATAAAAAGTAAAAACATTTCCTGATTTTTAGTTTTTTTAAAAATCCTTAGCGGATAACCAATTAAAATCTAAAAATAAATGCTTGGCAGTAGTGACAAACCAAAAATGGTGATTTCAAATCGGAGTAATAGGAGTAAAAATATCAAGTTACTCCCTACATCACTGAATAAAATACGTGTAGAATGAAAGGTCTTGGGTGGCTCTGTCAATGAAGTATAGATTTAGGATAGATAAACAGTGTGAGAAGTACAATAAGAATGAAGAGACTGAAGAGCACCTAGGGCTTGCAGTATGAAAGTAGAGATTATCTAGGAAAATGGCCTCTGGACACCTGCAGCCTTTATCTCCAACTCTGAAAGGAAATTTAACTTAAACATAATGGAAACATCTCCATTTACTTACCGCTGTGAGAATTTAGGTGCATTTCTAGCGCTCTTGAGTTAGAAAAACTTTTTGTGCACTGCGGGAAGGGACACACGCTGGACAATTGTTGAGAATTATCTTCAGTGTCCTCGGAGATTTGAGCGTTTTCTCTTTGTCTCCCGCTGCAGTAATACATTAGGTGCGCTTGCAAGTTCCGCTCGCTCCGATACCAAATTCCACATGATTTGCAGGGAAATATATCTTCTGCAATTAAACAAGGAAAAAGGGCAATGTTCAAACCGACATGATAATAACAATTCATTAGCTCTGTCCTGTTGGGGACTCTTCAGAAGAGCTTGCAATCAAAGAGAATGCACATGACCGAAAGTAATAAAAACATATCACAGACTGTTTAACGAGACGTGATGCATTTAGCTTTTATGAAAAAACACATTCAGAGTAGTCGAAATGTTACTTGAGTGTTTTATCACCTAAATGCCAGATCTAAATGAAGCTCTTGGTGCTGCTAGACAACCCATGTGATGAATAAGATAAACAGTTACTATCCATATATATATATATCTATATATGTGTTATGTGGATTTTTGTTTTTCAATAAACTTATAAAAAACATGAGTCTGCCTTTAAGCAGAGATGTTCAACTTTAAGCAGAGTAGATTATATAAGACTACATATTAGAATGTTGTATTAATATTGTTGTTGTCCAGCGTTTTGAATAATATTTCCAAATTAATCGATATGGTTTAAAAAAAACAATGTTTACAAGAAATAGTCATTTCAATTTACATTTCTTGTAATACATTTTACCGCTTGTGAATAGCATTTCAGAATGCAGAAACATCTAAAAAAAACCTGTAGAACACTTACTATTGACAATGGCCGTAGGTAAAATAGAAGCCATGGCAGCCTGTTGAGGCAGGAGCTGTATTGAGTCCAGCAAGCGAGCAGGATACATTCCATCAGTAAGAGACATCGGAGTGGCAGCTTGTAGCCTTGAGTCAAAATCCACAAGAAAGGCAATTAACTCTTCCCCTTCAGCAATAGACTTAGTAGTCGTACACCACAGTTGTCCACCTATAACGATATAAGACAAATCATGTTTAACGTGACAGGAGTGACTTGCAAAGGAAGTATTTGTTTCCACAAAGCTATAAAAGTTAGTTCTATTATCTGAAGGACATATACGACCAAGTACCTGTGCTGTCCTGAACTATGTATACACACACATGCAATCGCCGAAGAGGCGCAACCGCAAGATGCATTTGTACAGAGACACACCCACATAATAACATACACACACGCTAACATTCCTACACATGGATCCAAGCTTCCGCATCAGCAGAGTATCTCTGCTCCTGTGACTGCAGGCTGCTTAGACTTAGACCATGCACGTTCCAACTGGTTGAATGAGAAGCTTCAGCTTATATTATTGATCATATTTCTTAAATGTTGTATGTTTGTGCCTCTGCAAATACCCCTGCTACTGGAGAAGAGCCCCTTGCACCTTGGGAGCCCCATCTGGGACCACTGCTTTCCTGTTGTGCAATTTAGGCAACTATAAAGACTGTACAGTGCACAGCATTAAGTAAACAGAAAATGATGGCCCCTTTCCACCAGTGACCATGGGGCTAATGCCACTTTCTCCCCATTATTAATCTGCCCCATGCCAAGAGTCATGGGGGTTGTACATTGAAACCACCAGGAGAGTTACCGGTTGGCACGTTATCTACTGAGGTCCCTGACTGCACATAGAAGGGACTAAAAACCACAACAATAAAAAAGTGATTGCTGAGTTTTATAGTTTCTATCATTGTGATCTGCTGACATTTCTGACGGAATGTGATCAGCCTTGATAAAGGCATTCTCCACGATACAGCTCTCCTGTAACTGTTATTGCTTTTTTTATTATTATTTACGCTTATTGCTGTATAATTTTCTGTATATTTTTTCTTTATGCATTTTTTATCCAGCATTGCTTTATTTCTGTAATAAATTGCATATTTTTGCATAATTTAGTGTGTGCACCTCCTTATTTTTAATTTTGGCCATCTATTTTCTGTTTTGAATTACATTGTTGATTACATATCAACAAAGGGTGACATTCTTATGGGATCATCCATTAAAAATAGATCATGCGTGATATATTAATGAGCTGAATAAAGAACCAAATTTATGTAACTTGTTTATACAGATTAAAAATCACTTTAAATTGCGTTATCTGTATTTGCAGACATAGGTATAAAGTCATATCTGTTTTGGCTGGGATAATACGCCATACTTTATAGTTTCATTTTTTGTTTATGTAGTACATCGATGCTATATCTACTACGCAAGGGAAAAAGTGTATCCGTTGCTGTGTTTATCATATAAGATAACTGTCTTTTCAACTTCACTTCATTTTTCTTCTCAAAGAGATTATAAATTTAAAACAACTTATTACAGGAATCTGCTGGGAGAGATAATGTCAGATGATATTCTATAGCAATTTGCAAAATTTGGACATTGTTTCATAAAAAAAAAAAACAGTTAATTAAGCAGTTATGATTGCTTCCAAGATGAGAAAAAAAAAAATGTTAGTGAGAAACGCTTTTCAGAGAATAGCACAATGAATAATTAAGTCTTTTATTGCTGTATAGTTCTATGGACTACTTAAACTATTAACCCACAAACTGAGAAATTCCACCCCGGCACAAAAATAATTTAATCCTCAAATTCTTTCAGCAGCCAAAATGTTAACACAAATACAAAATTTAAGTGGAATAAAACTCTTGTTCTTGGAATATTGTAAGAAACTACAATGTATTAGAGAAACAAACCTAAACACATTAAACTAGTACGTTATATCGATTGATTATAGATCCTTATTGTTTCTTTACTGTAAATGACCGTGTTGTTCTGCTGCCGCCCGTATGTTGATCGGCCATAGGACAAGGCAAGGGGACGCATAAACAAAGTTATTTTTCACATCTGATTCGATACAGTATGTTCTGGTTTATCAGGGAACGTGCTGCCAGCTAACAGAATATCAGAGGTCTTGGAAAGGATTAGAAACAAGATGTCTATTTTAAAAAAAAATCTGGCAAAATATTTCAAATAATAACTATACTCTATCAATCTTTTTTTTAATACACAATTATGTTAAAGATGCAGTTCCACATTGGGGGGGAAAAACATTTATTGCACTCCCTTGTATGCTAAGCAAATAGACCTAATTAGATCTATCATTTCTTTATTTTCACATGAGTTTTAGTTACATAAAACCAAAAGAGAAACTTTTGTGTTTTTTTTCAGTTTTTATTGCAACACCCTATCTGAGATGATTCATTCCATCCCAATTAAGTGTTCACAGTAAAAGATATGAATGAGACAAAATATTTTGTTAAAAAAAGAATTTCTGAGAACAAATTCAGCAAAATAGAGGCAATTATTAAGTATAATTAATAAAAAAAATACATATCTACATTATATTTATTATTTATGTAATATTGATATAATTAAGATTGTGGACTAAATGAGCTAAGGCCATTTCCACTATTATTATTTTGTATTTTATTTCTTGCCACTGGCATTTAAAAGTTCTTATTTACAATTCTCATACACACAATCAGTTGTGTTGTCTTATAATAACTTTTGCAGCTCATAAAGACATAAGATGTCTTGTGATGACTTATGATGTCAAGATGATTAAAGGACTCAATGTTGTCCTTAAATTTGATGCATTTTGCACTAGAAAAGTCATTTTAATAATCATCACTGTTAGTATATGTCATTTTCAGACAATGATAATTACTAGTTATAAATTGGATGAAAATTCTCAAAATGTATATTAAACTAGATTGACAATTTTTACTCCTCAGTTGTAAATAAACATTTATTTTGGGGAGATTGAAAGATTTTAACAAATTATTCTTGATGTGGATTCCTAATGTTATCCCATTAAAATTCATGTTTTGTTCTTCCTTCATGTATAGAGTTTTTTTTAGTTGCTGTTTCTTAAATCTTTTGTACTTGTGTCCCCCGCTGTTTATAATCAAGATTCTTAGGCAAAAAGATCTGGTTCTTAGCAGGAAGCTTATATATTTTGTCCATAACTGCTGTCAAAACTGAAAGGAAGTGTACTGCAACTTTTGATAATAAAGAATGAAATCATAGTTCAAACCTGATTAAAATTTGTAAGTTTCTGCTGTTCGTACAAGAATCAGGGGTCTTGTGTATCTCTCTAGACCGCCAAAATTTTCATTTGCAGTTTTCATTATTTTAAATAAATCAGTGTCTGTACAATGTCACAGAGCCCTTTGCTGATAAACTCTAATTAAGATTAAGACAAGGCTTTGGAAAGAATCCCATCATTAGCAAACATGATAAACACAAAAATACTCCCAGCTTGTCAACTACAAGCAACATGACTATCTGTTGCTAGGCTACAGAGCTGACAAAAGCTTCAATTATATTACAGCATGTGAGCGAACCTATACTGCATGCGCAAAATGGAGCTTGCGTATCACAGAATGTACAAAGGCAAACTATGGAACAAACCATGTACACCGTCCACGCACACACGCACTCATTACATGTCCCACGCATGCACTGTAGGCTTTCATGATCACTCTTTGTATTCTTCCATATTCCTCGCAGACTCTGACCTTGGGGTTTAGCCACCAATAAAGACCAATATATCATCTAGCATCAATTCCAAAGGAAAATTAAACTCCAGAGCAACAAAAGGATGTGGGCCAAAAATGATTTGGTACCTTAAGTGGAGCTTTAGTAATCTTTTGTCAATGTGTGATTTCAAGTTCGATCACCTACTCTCTACTACTTACAGTATTTATGCAAGATTTACTGGTAAGCAGAGTAAAAACCACAGGGCTGATTGTGAGTATTGGTGTTGTGGAATTTAAGTTATATGAGTAGTAGGGTTTCAAGGAGGAACATCATCCATTAGATATGTTAAATTAATGGTTTTTGGACAGGGGCAAGCTTAGTGCCAGGCAACTCGAGCAGGTTCCTGGGGTACCTTAATCGGGGGCACAAGCAGTCACCCCAGAAAATGTCCCCAGTGTCTTGAATTAGGCCAGGGGTTCAACAGAAGCCTCTACAAGGTGCAAAAGAGGTCTATGCTTATAGTCATGTTCTACATGTAATAAGGAACACAAGGTGTATGTGTGGGGCAACAAAAAGGCTTCTTGCTCGTGGTGCTGAACATCACTAATTATTAGCAATCAAATTACGGCTTCAAAGAGCCAGTATAATGTATATAACTACGGGTGTGAGATGAGATGGTCAGCCATGCACACTTTAAGACCATTAAAAGAGAAAAAAAAAAGAAAGATTCCTACACAGTAACACATGATCAATCATACAACACACAATTTGGAAAGATATAGGGTTTACGTCAGGAATTAAGAACTAAAGATACAGCAGCCAAAGAAAAAAATTCAGACCGCGACAAATTAAAATCTGAACTATTGACCCCCTGAGCTAGAAATCAAGAAATGCATTCCCCCCCCCCCAGGGTCAATTTTAGTGGGCTTACTGTTCCTGTAAATTGCAGGAACTCAGACAAAGCATCATCTCCCGGAGAATAAAATAAAACCGAAGCAATGGAACGTAATAGATCTATTTTTTACCATTTAGAGAAAAAAAAGTGATTATCTCTCAGCAGGATGCCGTGTAACAGTGGAACAACACAGTGCCGGGGTGCAGTACACATGTTTTAATTAGACATAACTGTCTGAAGTTTTTGAAACACCATCGTTTTCATTTATTCCCATTACTCATTATCTTGCTTGCCTTTTTTGCTCTTTTTCATTTATGCCCATTATTTAATTTTATTTCAGACCTTTCCTGTTTCTAAAGTTTCAGGTTTTTATGTAGTATTTTTTTTTCTTGCTTTTTTTAAGATTCTCTACTGCAATGTAACCTACATAACTGAACTTTAACAGCATACATCATTTTCTTTTATTTCATTTCAATATGCAAATCTACTATTGGTATCCTAATTAGATTGTATGGTCATTTACTCAGAGCTTGCTAAGATCCCATAAATGCAAAGAAACATAGAAACTCAGAATTATATGTTGGATAGGAACCATTGGAGCCAACTAAGGCTGCATTTTTTTCTCTAAAAAACTCAAACTTCAGTCCTTGGTCTTGTCTTGTATATGTCTAAATTTCCTCATCTCTACAACGTCTACTAGAAGCCTGTTCTACTTATTTACTACACTTTCAGTAAAGTAAAAGATAACAGGGTTAAAATATTAAGTTATTCTCTTTTTAAATAATAATAATAATAAAGTATTTTTCCTAGCATTACTTTTCATCAGCATCATACTCTTCCAAATACAAATATGGTAGAAGGAGCATCCGTCACTTCTACCCCCCCAAAAAATAGATGCAAAATTAACAAATGGTGGTTCTAATATAAAAACAGCTATATAACGATTGCTGTTCTCATAAAAAAGGCCAATTACAAATACCCAAACATGTTGCTAGTGGGTGGCTAAAGCCCAAATTTTGTTGTGGACCACCTTGACTTGTGAAGATTTAGACTATTGGAAACAAGTAGCAAGTACATTGGTAAAGTCTTCAATTTATATGTTGGATGCATATTGTGTATGGAGTGGGTGTATAAGCGTATTTTGGTTGACTTATCTTCTGTTCATGGCGTATAATATTTGTGATTCATTTAATTTGAAATATTAAAGACAATTTCAATTCGGCCAGTAATTTGCAAGCCATACTCACAATGCGGGATCTGATTAGAAAACACTATCTTTAAATGTAAGACGAATAAGATCAACTGACGCCAGTAAAAAAAAAAAACAACATAAAAGAACATAAACCCATAAAACTATGCTAATTTAAAATTAAACACAAAAGTCCAATTCATTTTCATTACAAGCATTTGAAACAAAAAAAAAAAACTGCTAATTAAAGACCCCTTTCACTGCCGCAGAAGCCAATGCCCGGATCTCGTATTAGGTGTTAACACACACCACGTATATCTATATGTAGCCACATTGTTTGATAAAAACAACATATAATGGATTCAAATTCAATAGTGTTGATATCCTTGACAGTGCAGTAGTGGATGGGAGAGAACTTATAAATTATGCTTGCCCCTTCTTTGAAAATGCTTTGGAGGTTTCTTTGTGCACTGGCAAATACAGTAGCAATATGAGGTATTGTGTGAATCCTCCTGCACAGCACCTGATAAAAGAATAAAGAACTGTGACATATTCTTAAGACAATAGAGGAATTAAAAAGAAACAATGAGCCAGCTGCTTCATTAATACAATCAAAAGAAAGCCCAGCTCGGGAGAAGTCCAGATAATTAAGCACTACTGTTTTACACTTTCCTTCTATAAAAATTGTAAAAAAAAAAAAAAAAACAAAAGCCATTAACTAGTTCATACTTCTTCCTTGGTACATATATGTACTTGTTTATTTCAGGCGATTAATGTCTTTTTGGAAGGCTGCATCATCATGCCAACTCATGCTTTGTACACGGTTTCGGAATGAAATATGGAATACGTGATAAAAATCAGGACACGTAGCTATAAATCAAAGCGTTCCAAAAACAGTTCCTTTCTATTGCTAAATGATTCCCAGTTTTTTTTTTCTTACTTGAATATCTAACCAAATATAGTGTTCTGATTTACTTACGCAAGGCATGAGTTTGTTAATAGTACAGAGAGCACATATCAAAGTGTTGGCGTCATTTCACGCAATAATCACCATTAACTAGGATTTTAAGCCTTTTTTGAGTCTTTAACTCAAATTTTCAGATTTTGAAATTTTTCCTAAGATTATATATTAGCCACAACCTTAAATCAAAACATGCTGCAAGATTAGTTAAAAAAAAAATATGACGACATCACGGCGACGGCTACACAGACATTTTTTACCTCTATAGGATAATTACTAATCCGTATATATTTTTCTAGGGATGCTTGTACATTAGAAGACTACATTATTAATATAAGATGATTTGAGAATCCCAGAAGATATTTGTTTTCTAATACGTGTCTAATTAGCATTATATTCAGAAACTTAAGAAACGGTAAAATCTGAAAAAAAATCGAATAAATGTTTTTTGGATCACAAGAGCCCATTCCAGTTAGTAAAAAGGTGGTGAGCTGACATGTCCTAATAATCAGTTGTTTTTTTTAATGCGTTTTTGATGTGCCATGATCTAGGAATTATACGGACGGTAGAAAACTAGGCTTCTAATGAATGCAGCGACAACAGCCAAAAAAACTTAAATTGGAAATGTCACATTCACAGCTTTTGGTATCATTAACTCCATTAATTAACACCGTGTACAGCTTGTGTTTTTTTTTGTTTTTTTTTTTCATTTTTCAATCAGTGTAATTGTTTACGAGATATTTGGTTTCAAATGATACTTTTTACCTTGGTAAAATAGGTGAAAAAAGCTTAACAATTATATCCCTGTCCTGTTTCCTTAGCAATGGGTAGGAATAACCATCTAGATCCTGAAAGAAAGTAAATATCTCTGAAAATGCCTATGGAAAGGTTTATGAAAATAGAATACAACAACGATTCTAAACGTACGTTAAAATAACTCAAGGATAATATCGACCGGAATAGTCCCTTTCAGTAGAGGACTAAAAATGTGGAGCACTAAAGCCTATATACAATGCAGAAACTATTTCATATTGTGTGGTCTATAGTATTGTATAGGTACAATGGTAACATATTATGAAGATCAAACTTATATTAAATGGTGATCACTTTGCTATAAGCGGCTAAAAGGAATAGCCTTGAACCTTGACTTTCATGTGGAAAGCAAAACAAAAATAGTAGCGTCCTTGACATTTAGAATATATATATATAAATACACACACATGAAAGTACAACTACAAACTCATGTATGCATCTCATATGATCATAGAACTTTCTACTGATGCCTTCTATAATGTGTCTTTGTACTTTTGCTATATAATTATTCCATATTTGACTCCAGCTTTCATATTATCAGCATCAGTATTATTTTTGACTTTTACAACACTTTTAGAGAATAACACACACTTTCAAGTTTTTTGAGTGATTTAAAGAATTGCTACATGCTGATTTTCAGACTGATAATTGATTTATCATAATGACAGTTTACTACACTTCGTTACACATAATGTAACACTTAAGAATTGTGCTGTGAGCTATATTTTTTCCTCTTTTTTTCAATGTGATCTTATTTTAAAGACAGCTTTGTTTTTCGGTAAAGTCCAAGTTGTCGGCGTGGTTTCAGATGTTCAACATCAATAACCCTCCAGCTCTTTTGTTCCTTAAAAAGTCAAGTTTTAAAGTCTCCTAGGTTGAGTCGGGTTATTCTCAGCAGCTTTCTAGTTGTTATTAAGTTGAGAATTCCAGTTGGAGACCTCTTTCAACTTAGCTGACAACTTGAGCTTTTAACCCAGCCTAAGTAAGGAGGTAAGTCAGGTCTACTCAAAATGTGAGTAAAGCAAGTGAGTTTACTGAGCAAATGAGTTGCTCCTTGAAAGCCAATGGTGCCAAATCTCAGCAACCCAACACAATGGCCAACTGGATCCAACATAAAGTTTAATGACTTTGCTCTGATTGTGCTCATATTTGACCTTAAACAGAAAAATGACACCTTTCAGTAAGAAAGCTCTTGGAATAAAGGTTTCATATGCCTGGTTTCTGATGACTGAGTGTTCTCTTTTTAGTTTTTTCATTAAAGCATACAAAGCTTATTTGAATAACCATGTAAATGAAACTCAGATTTTTTCAGCATTTTACAAAATGCAGGCCAATTCACTTTTCCCCTGGTTGAGTTGTTGAAGCTTATTTATTACACTGGGAGTTTTCTAAACTAATATCCTTAGAACTTCTGTGAATTTAAGAAGCTTATTTCTTACTATTGGGACCTGAGTTCAAATCCAGAGTTGATCTGACAGAGTATACATATCCTTTCATTAGATGGCTTGAAAAGTCTTAGGTGAAACCGGTTCCTTGTGGACTTCACTCATGAAACTATTAACTATTTGGCACAGAAAGTAGATCTTTCTCCAAAAGCCTCAAACTGATGACTGAATTAGTCTCCCACGACACTTGAGGGATAGAAAAGGAAAAATAAACATCAGAAAACACTATATTTTTTTAAAAAAAGCTAAAGGCAACACTTTTTTAGTGGTACTGAATGGACTCAAGTCCAATAGTCCCACACTCAGCCTCTATTAATACAAGATAATCCACGTGCCTGGGTGCTGTTCAGCCACTATTGGATTTTTTCCTAACTTGGAAGTTCAGCAAATGAGTTTAATTCCTTGGACTTCTTGGCATAAAAATACTGCCTACGCATAGTGCATTTAACCTGTGTAGACACAGCCGAAACGCTGATAAATGAGCTCCAGACACCCAATATCTGTACCAGGTAGCCAGTGCCATGGAGCGTCATGTAACTCCGCCACTCTACCTACTTTTTGTCCTGGGTGCATGTATGTGTGTGTATGTATGTATGTATGTATGTATGTGTATGTGTGTGTGCATGTGTATGGATATGTATGTGTGGGTTCGGATGAAAAGTGTAATAGGGGGACAAGAAAAATAGAAAGACGAGATGATGTCAGAAGTGAGAAGTAAGGTGTTAAAAAGATATAGGGCAAAACAATAATATAATTGCTCCAGGACCAAAAATTCCTTAATCCGGCCTTGGTCACGTTACAGAAAACGGAAGATACGCTAACTTTTATAAGTTAATATATAGGTTCTGGATAAGACAAAGTCTTTAAAAAGTAGTGATACCCTCTAGCGGTCTAGAATTTTCATTTTTACATGATCCAAATCCTTACACATGGAGTCCCCACAGCAGTCCCCATAATTGGAAAATTGTCTGGAACAGCTAGGACATAAACTCGGGGTGGTTGTCAGGTATGATCTTCTATATCTTTCGGTTCAGTTTTCACCTTAACCCCTTAATGACAAAGCCCGTACATGTACGGGCTCAAAATGCATTGTTTTCAATGGATTTAGGGATCGCCCATTGTCCTTAAGGGGTTAATGCATGCAGTAGGACTTTATGCATCAGGGTCCCCTGTCCCACAGAGCTCACAACATCCTCCTTGGAGTTTACACCACCATAAGCCTGATGCTGTATTATTACAGTCATATGCTAACAAATTCTCAAAAGATAATAAATAATCTTCATAAATTCAACTGAATAATGTCTTCTTCAGAACACGTTGTAAAATACTACAACTGTCTGCTCAGCATAAATTAAAATGACCAGAATAAACCCAATGTTCCCAAAGGCAAACTCTCAACATTCATACATGCAGCTGATTACCAAGCCGTAGAACACGTCTAGTAAACAATTCATATATCAATTAATCATTTGCTATAAAGTAATATAACTTCCAGCTGAGTCTCAACCTGTAGTTGTCTTTACCATCTGCCGGGGAAATCGCATTCTTCATCACCACGAGCAGAAATATAGAATTTCCCAAAATGCATAAAAATATCTTCATATGGTTAGAACTGTGTTGGAAAATTATACTGTACATGGGATAGTAGCCTGTGTTAAGAGCCATTTGCCATTTTTTATGTTCTTACACATTAATCTCTTTGATACATATAAGAGTATACTGCCAGACAAGCCGCCAGGTAGGCGATGTGCGCATGTGCTTGCACGCAGTCCTCTCTGTGTCGCTGTGTGCTGGGTACACATAGCGTACTGTGACTCTGCAGAGAGGTTTGTAGGTATACACACTTGCAGCACATCCACTGGCTATATTTCTAGTTTTAATAGCTGCTGACAGTGCAGAATTTGCTCATAGAGTTCCAACAGTCTGATCTTAAGCACTGGATTTCCATTCTCCCAGGAAAAGTCCTATTTAGTAGCAAGACATTCTGAGGGATTAACACCTTGTTAATGTCATAACTCCATATATCATAGCATGCGTTGTATATGGCGTCACACTGCCGCCCACGTAATGCAGGTAGAGCTGTCTATGACATCACAGGTCTTTTAGCGTCTAACCTTGCAACAAACAGTTGTTAAATATGAGTCTCAAACCTCTTAGCTCAGGTATGTGACAGCTGGTATAATATCTTGGAGGTGTAAGCTTGCGATCTGTCAAATCAAACATACACATACGTAAAATACTGATTTCAAACACATGTCAATGCGCTTCCTGCAAGAGCTCCGGCATTGTCAAACCATTTTCAAACATTCCTTTCTTCGGGGTTGTATGCTGCAGTTTTACCGCTTCCTTGAGAGCTAGATACAGGCAAGGGCATGTGAGCTGTATGACAACAAAAAAGTGTTTGTAATAAAAATAATAAAAACAAGAAAACGTGGTCCTGTAGATTCCTCACCATGGTTTCTTTTTACTATCATTTATGTTCTTATTTTTCTAATGTTTAGCTGTTGATGGGTTTTTGTTGGGGGGGTGTTAGGATGAGCCCCTGAGACTGCAAGGGGAAATTTGTGAGTTGCCAATCAGTCCATCTTTTAGGGGCTTACTGCTCTATTTTTTTGCCTTCTCCATGCATTGTAATAATGCTGTGTAAATTTCTGGCACTAGGCAAAAAGTACATTTTGAATAGACTTTAAATTAGGAATCTCTATGTTTAAATAGTTGCATTACTGCAGTAGTTTTTAATATTTAAATAAATTATTGCAAAATGTATGGTTGCATTCAGTGTCAACCACAACATGTTGTAATCTAATGCCAAATTACATTTGCAAGAATTTGTGAAAGATAACAATCACTAAAGACACTATTTTCAAAGTAAATAGTAAATAGTATTGAACACATATATATATGTACTGTGGGGTGGTGTCAAAATTCATAGAAGCAGCCAGCAGAGGGCGCACTGTGCATTGCAGTGAACTTACAAGCAACATTCATTGTTATGAACTATTATCATGACTAAAAGGTACATATTCACATTATCATATACCAACCAGGCCCTCTTACACATTAATACACTTTATATGGCAAATAGCTACATAAATAACACAACTGTGCACACCTTTAAAATCAAGAATGTCAGGTATAAAACATCGAACTAAAATACAACTATTTTGTTGTATTTGACGGGACCTGTGCACAGTTCATATTATTAAGTCTCCTGAAGCAATCAGGAAGCAAACACGTAAAATGTATTTAAATCCACAGTATGCTAAGACTACAGGAATCTGATTCAACATTTCACTGCAGACGAGGTTTTCTTTTAAAGATAACATTCTGGGGCAATCACCATGGAAACAGAATGCCTCTGCTCCAAATGTGACCATGCATTTAACAGAAAGTGTATTATCAAAACTAACTACCTGTTCTAACTCTGCCCACAACGTGTCCAATGCTGTCTACTACCTGGTGGCCCAAAACAGGATTAACAAAGTCAATGTATACTAGTTTATTGTGTACAACACATTAGCTTTCAACAAAAGGTCCACTTACTGGGTGAAACAGCATATGGACCGAACATCTGTGACAATATATGGAATCTTAGAAGCTGGCCGAGCTCGGCCCCCCTATATGGAGCAGAAGGAGACCTTTAGTGGCTCATACCTGCGAGGTTCGGCTATGTATATTGTTACGGTCAGTTTTTCTCCAACCTCCGCCAACCACACTTGTGTGCTTTAGATTATACTTTGATGATAGCGCACACATTGTCTGTATGGGTAATTATATTTGTGGGGAGCATTTTACACCACAGGATGGGACATTAGTTTACTGTCCAAGGCATGGTGCAGGACATATGTGAACCCGTCCCTGTTCTCTGCTGTCTCTAATGGGTTCTACTAGCGTGTTCTAAGGGGGTGATATGTAATTTCTTGCAGCACCCTCAGCCTTTGCTAGTGGGAGTCCATATAAGAGGACGGGTAGGAATTATTATCTCCTGCTTCTTCTTCTTGACCACCAGAAACTGCACATCATTGATGAGGGGTCTCATTCAATCTGATCTTATCCAAAACATGCCGAACAAAGATTGCCTACAACATTGTGGTTCTGGTATGGGCAGTAAGAGAGGAACCAAGTTAACTATTAACGTCTATTAATGTCTATAACAAGGACAGCTGATCTCGGCTCCCACAAGGGGGTCACCATTATTTCTTCAGTTTTTATATTTTTGAAAAAAATATTTAGATAATAAACAAATGCTTGTTTGCCCTATACAGGGTTTATTTCAAAATATATTTCAATATAATACGTATCTTATTGGTTATGTCTGCTGTGGAGGTATGGAAGTTTTGTGGTATTCAAGAAGAAGAAATTGACATTTATTTGGTTCTTTTATTATACTGAAAAAAGGATCCTTTCATCTTTTGATCTGTGATAAAGTGCATATATCTTTTACAGTCTGTCTTATAAACCTATTTTTCTTCGTTCTCTCTTTCTTTCATCTTGGACTATATTTTCATATCAATTACATTATCACATTCATCAATTTAAATGTATTCATTTTAAGTTGCAGACATTTCATGTTATTTAAATAACTGTTTAATATTTAAATCTAAAACTGGACGTGTTGTATTTTTAGACATTTATCTCTTCCTAACACTGGCAATTAAGAATGCATTGAAATCTAATCAACAGGTACATATTAATGAGATGGGGATTCTAAAATCTCCACCTGTCTGCTTTTTCCCCCTAGCCTGGTTATCAAGGTTACTAACAATATATGGGACCTGTAACCCTTTCACGGGAATTTCTTTTTTTAGTAAGTTCGAGAAGAAAAGAGCAAAGACCTCTCTTATGTTTCATTCATTCTGAAAACCTTTACCTTCTCGACCAGTTTTTAATTCTTTTGTTGCAGCGTTTTTTTAAACATGACCAAGCTTTGTGGGCGCTTCTGTGTATTTTGGGAGCCATAACTATATACTAGAATTGGCCTAAACAGGATTCACAAAGTCAATGTATACTAGCCAATCATGTACAACACACTGTAGCCTTCAACAAAAGGTCCGTTAAGTGGGGGAAATGGACAGAACATCTCTGACAATATATGGAATCTTACGAGTTCTAGACAAGGCACAGCAGAACCTGCCTTCAATTACCACCCATTAAATGCCCCTTGAACTTCTGAAGAGTGATTTAGAAGTTCCTGCATGGATCTTTGTCTGCTCTTATACGTGGTTCATCAGTTTCTGTGTCGGAGAATTCAAGGGTATGATGTCATATCCCAAAGTCCCCAGCCACCATTGTATAAGACTGGCAAGATCATGATAAAATAAATATAAAGGATAGATATATATATATATTTGACCCCAAAAAATCACAATGCAATGTCTATAAGGTGCCAACCACTCTGTGTTCTGTACAGATTAAGCCCTATTGTGTAGTGAAGAACCAGCCAAAGCAAATTGCAAATTTATTGGAAATCTTATTTAAAGATATAATCATTAACACGGCCGGTATAGCGTTCAGGGCCGGCCCAAGACAAAATGCTGCCTGGAGCGAAGTTTAAAATGCCGCCCCCCCATTATCAACCATTCCTCTCCCTGCTGCCCCCCCCCATTATCTACCCTTCCTCCCCCCCCCGTACTTACCTTTCAGCCGTCCTGCGGTGAGTCTTCCTGCTCGGTCTCTGTGCCGGCTTGTAATGCTGAGCGCCGGAAATGACGTCATCTTCCAGTGCTCAACATTACAAGACGGCACCAAGCTAGAGGGCTCGCAGATGAGAGCGAGGGGCGCCGAGCGGGTACTGACAACTTGGTAAGATAAAACCACTTGGCGCCCTCTCTCTCTCTTCTCGGCCCGCCCCTTCAAAAGTGCCGCCTGGAGCGGTTGCCCCACTCGGCTCCATTGTCGGGCCGGCCCTGCTTATGATCATATTGTCTGTCAGCAGGATTGATAGATAGATAGATAGATAGATAGATAGATATTATACATATACTGTGTATATACACATATGCAGGTCATAGGCTCGGATGCCACATGAGGAACTTTTACTTTACTGAGGATGTGGTAGATAGGTGGGACAGCCACCCAGCAGAAGTTGTAGAGGTTAATATAGTGCGGGAATTTAAACATGTGTAGGATAGGCATAAAGCTATCCTGAATCTAAGATAAGGCCAATGGCTGATCAAGGTTTTTGGAAGGCAGATTAGACGGGCTGAATGATCCTTATCTGCCATCCAATTCTATGTTTCTTCTATGTTTTCATAATTAATAATAATAATAATAAAATCCAGCATAATTCATTTAAATGTAAATAACAGAAAAAATAGATTTAAAAAACAAGATTTTGTGGGACTACTTTTTTTTTTTTACTATTACTGCTGAACAAATATTATATGTGTGTAACATAAATTGTTACTAGATTACTTTTTTCACTAAAAAAACAAACAAAAAAGATTATCAGTAATGCTGCAAATTAACTCTTCATTGCTTAGCCCCCAGGCATTTAAAATAAAGACATGTTTCAAAACTATGATGTGTGTATTAAGTTGATTTAAGGCTGTAAAAGAAAATGTCAGAAGGGCAACCCAATTTTTATCTTTTTTCTTTTTACTTTCTGTACTTTACGAGTATAATAAAAGTTAAAATCACCAATGAAACGAACCCCTGCTTCACATAATTCACAATATGGTTGATATAAGGACAGCTGAGATTCCCCAAGATATTTCTGTAGACAGAATGAAGGTGTATAATAATTTAACCCTATGATAAAACTCATGATCAATATGTCAATCATCAGGAGTGTCAAGATAATCACTCAAATATCAGATATTTTGAGCAGTTAAGAATCAGTATAATTTTAATAGGAAGTAAAATTTTTAATCCTCAGTAGGGTTTTATTTAATGCCATTTTTTTATTCACTTAATATAAAGTAAACACTGTGAAATAAAAAAACATTTTAAAAAAAGCTAAAAAATATTAATAAAAAAAAGATATTTTTAGACAAAAAAAATAATATGGTATAGAAATGATTTGTGCTCAAATTTAATATATAGTTTGCTGTTTTACTGTATGTTGAACGTGAAGGAATTCTCAAAATAAATAATTAAAAAAATGTTAGACGTTGTTACTTTTTTGGCAAACAACTGAACGCATCAAGAAAAAAAGGGAGTAAAATTGTTATTTTAGCCTTTTTTATTAATGGTTTAACCTGGTGCTGTCAATTAGCCTACATTACATTTACAGATTAAAATATAGTCTCATAAAACTGGCAAGTACATCAGCAATATGTGTTATATTTTAACTACGGGGGGAAAAGTGGTACTTATACTTGTCTAACTGTTAATTCATTGTGTTTTGTAGAAGTTTGTATAATTTTTTTAAAAGAAAAAAAAACTTTAAAATAAAATAATCATGTTAGGTCCATTCATCTTGATTCCCACGTCACACATTTAATAAAATACATTCCTTGATATAGAATAGTATGTGTTTATTGTTTAAACTCTTCGTCCTCATTATCTGCTCTTTCATAGGAAATAAATGCTAAACACTACATATCGGTAATTAAATATTCCTCTTTACCTCTTTAGGCATGGCTACCTATGCCTACCATTAATTACCATGAACAGACACATCTTATTATATATATATATATATATATATATACACACACAATATATATACAGTATTGTTTAAATGTTGCAAAAATATTGTAAAATATGTTTTTATTTTTTTATTATTATTACTTTCCTCCACTGGCAGTTTTTTATGTTAATAAAAGTATTTAATTTTTTTTCCCCCTGTTTCCCATCAAATTTAGTTACATACATAATATACCATAATATACCAGCTCTATTGAAAATGTATGCAAAAAAAATGCTGTCACTTTCTCTTAATTATAAATTATTGAGCAGTGTAAGCCCTGATTTCAGTTGTCACATTCTATAGCAACTCTGCTTTTTCTTGTCCGCGTTTTGCTGGAAGCGCCCACTCTGCCCCAGGTATCATGGCACGGCCATCTGCACCCGACATCTGTCTCTCTACTGATCATACGGGTTTAGCACTTGATCAAACAGAGCACGACAGAGTACATCTCTTTCTACATTACCGCTAATGCCAACTGCGGCATTAAAAAACAGCAACACAGACATTCCATTACCCTTTTGGAAATAATACAGACGCCTGTTACAAAAAAAATGAGAAATAAAATGAAACATTTATTGAGTTATTGTTTTTTGGGGGGGTTTGCCATCGGTTTTTACTTTAGGATGCATACCACAGCAATGCGAAATCTATCAGCGCATTGGACTACATAAACGGGAAATGATTAAGAAATAATTAAAAAATGTGTCCTGTGTGCATTTTGTTACTGTCAATGCTAGCTATCGGATAACTGGACACATAGGATGTGGGTGTGCAAGGGTTAACGATACTAGCCCTCTGGTCACTCACTTAACCCTTAAACATACCTCCAAAAACCCACACCAGACTGGTAATTCGCTGCCACCACCAAGTTATGTTTTAAACTGACTACAGCTTATGGACGCTTCGGTTATACCCAGTACCACACGGAACCGATCAAAAATGTATAAAACCCAATTTAAGTAAAACAATTAAGTAACCTGGTTTCTTGGAAGGTACAGTTCTGTTAGAGCACAGAGAAAGTCACTGGATTAATATATAGTTTAATCTGACGAATGTCACAGTGCTTATCTACAAAATATGAACAAAGGTGATAACAATTTAGACACAGCGTATACGACACAGTTTGTAAAAATAAAACAAGGAGAAACACAGAAAAACCTAATTATACGAAACCCATTTAGGTCATCTGTGGGACCCCGATGTCCTTGTTGAGTTTGTTGATGATTTTCTGTGATGTTCCAAATCCGTAAAAGTTCCAGGAGAGGTTCTCGGAGAGGTTCACTGATTTTCCAATAAAACAGTCAATTTTATCCCCTGGTGAGATGTTACGCCCCTCCAGTGTAACAGAGAGATGTCCCAGGCCTAGCCCTTAGTATCACACGCACACACACACACATACATATATACTCTTAACATACATCTGTTAAGATTGACAGATCTCATTGTGTCCTCAAGATGACCCAAACCCAGCATAGAAGCCATCACCCTAAATTCCATTCCATAGGGGAGGCACCACCAATGGTCACTGAGGCTGAACCGGAATGAATTTATGGCAGGGCTCTGGTATGTAGAAGGTGTTGGTCAGCCTGAGTGGCTTAAGAGGGCAAGTCTTTGGCTGTAAAACACATCTGGCTAGGTTAACCCTTCCAATGCCAAACCCCTGCGTTAGCCCAACACAAGCTCTGCATGACAGTTACATTTATGGAGAACTAGTTTATTCATAAGGTCAAAAGATCAGAACAAAGCCATTGCTACCTTTATTATGTCAGATGGCAACCCAGGAGCGGCATCATACCCTGAGACCTCAAATCTGAGGCTAAGGGCTTTATTCCAATCTCAGGCTCTTAGAAGGAATGGGTCATACAGTCAGGACATGACTCGATATTCTGCTCTGATTTTCTCACTGATATATAATAGCTGAAATCCCTGCTTGAACACAGATGGAAATGCTTAATTACACCCTGACAAGAAATGCATCTCCCAGAACATGATGTACTCCAGTGCTGGCTCTGCTGGGCCCAGGGTTCTGTTTAGCTTATGAGTAAGCACGAGTAGGGGCACGAAACCCGATGAGCCTTATTCGACCGCTGTCCACCTGTTCCTAATTAAATATTGAGACAAGAGAAAGTGGAGTTTTCTCTTCATTTAGACCGTAGTTCACTGGTTTAAAGTCTTCCCATTGATTTCAATTGGAGCACATTCCTGACAGTGATTGGCATTGAATGTTGGATCATGGAGAAAGAAGAGTTTGCGGCATGGCTATAGTTTCTGTGTCAGGTAAGTGTTTTTTCCTTTAATGTCCATTCTTCTATAGTAAGGGTGTCATGGACATTAGACTATCCCTTTTAGTATATCTTAATAAATGTGCCAATGTATGCATGCAACATATAGTCTCCCATATAACCCTTTAAGGTTACTACTCTTTTTGCTAGTGGTGTTATCTGTGGACTAGAATGTTGTATATGTTGCATATGTTGTTCATTGTTTTTGTTTATATAAAGTATATGTATATATTTATTCATAGCTCAAGCCTGTAACACGTCATCCAGAAATATATTATTTTATAGTAATTTAGTTGTAAGCTGAAACAGGGTTTCAATGACATGCCCTGCAATGCAAGTGCGTTCGCTAAAAAGAGGTCTAAAAACGCACGACAGAATAATATTGAAAGCTAATTGAAACTGGGCTACCTACAAAGATTAAGCTTCTCTCCGTTCCAAACACTAAAGGCATTAAAATAAAATGTTTAATGCCTTGTCTGAATGAGGCCTGACATTAATGCAAAGCTACATTAAAGCACTCAAATGACCAGCTCTTTTGTAATGTATTCTATATGATCAGACACTAGGTCATTGCCGGGCGCAGCGTCTGAAGCGGTATCAACTAGAAGCTAATTAAAATATACTCGCCATGAAACTTAACTGAAAGAGACACCAGCAATCATCAGTAAGTAGCGGTATAGAAAACATCTAAAGGAATATGTGCAGGCGAATCTTTGTCGGCGACTAAATAACAAACCTTCCAAGTACGACGCGCGCATGTGGCAGGCCTAAAATCATGTCATTGAAAAAAATTCTATTTTAATTAACGCAAAGAAGAATAGCTTTTGAAAAAATACATCTCATGTCATTATAACAGTCATTTCTCAATATAGGATACATATTTATATCCTATATCAAATGCATGTTTTTGTTTAATTTGCAAAGTTAATAATGGAGGAACTTTATCCCAGAATTCCAAATGTTTTCATCAGTGGTTCGCGCTTCATTAAGAGAATTTCCACTGGTTTCAAATGTGCTAAATTGAGCAAAATTTAGTGTCGCCAAACTAAAATGTCTCAAACTTTAACTGTTTACATATGTCTAAACTTTTAAGACGTTTTAAGAATTTCCCCTGTAATAATCTGAAATAGGTTATAAGGGTCAATATTGGTTCAAGTAACAAATTCACTATATACAATTGGGCTTATATGCAGTCCCTCAGATAAAAATGACCCAATATCAAATTAGTTTTGAAACCTGCTGCTCAGAATCAGCTGGAGGGGTTGATGTTTGTTATTGTCTCTTATTAATAACATAGAACCTATATTTCTCAGTTCCCCAGAGCGAATAACCACAAAATTCCAAATGGAAATAAATCTCTAGAGTTTATTCAGTTTTAATAACTAAGGTAGGCATGAAATTCAGGTGTTATCAACATGGTAGGGTGCGATGGTCATCGTTCTATTGTCTTATCATATGGAACATATGACCATACCTGGGAACCCTCCGGGTGTGACCAGGAGTCTCTGGGTGACGAGCTTCTCTGGATCTTCGGGTCACTCTCCAATTTCTACAGAGCCCTCACGTGACTAACCATGGCCCTCACGCGACTAATCATGGCCCTCACGCGACTAATCATGGCCCTCAAATGGGTATCCCTGCACTTTTTTGTGCCTAGGGCAACCCCCCCCCCACACACACACAGCCACTCGCTCCAAAGAGGGAGAACTCCGTAGAGCCTTCCCAGGAAGATCTCAGGTATGCATATGATACAGAAAAATGTATAAACAAGATCAGTCTCCAACTATAGGTGACCTCTGTGGACAGTGTTAGTATGGATCTAGTATGATCACCGATGGCTGCACTGTAACCTTATCAAACCACACTGGTATGCAATATGTCACTAAAAGCATGTGCTGAACAGCTAGAAATATTGTACAATCCTTCAGGTATTGCAATTTAAATATACTTTATACACAGAATACGCTATCTGATAGAAAGTAACACACACACACTCACATAGGTTTATGAAACAGAAGTGAATAAAATGAAAACGGGAAAATGGGATTCCTTTTAAGCAAAGATTGGTAAACCTTCTGGGACCTGTCATTCATTACGACCACAATTGCCCTAATGACACTCATTTCTGGGCCACAAAGCCAGCGGTGACCTGTATCTGATTGAGCCAATAAAGAATCCCATATATCAGGGTTTTACTTTTTTTATCATGCAATTTAAAAGCTTTGAATAATCTTTCACAGAGCCTGCCAGCACTTAATATGTTATTTATGGGGAGAAAAGGGTAAAAAGCAACCACTTTTCGTTGGTCTTAGAAATTAGACTGTTTTGCATAACCTCAAGTGAAAGGCATAGATTATATCAAGATGCTGTGTACTTTTTAACAATAATGGTGCTGAAAAAAATAGGCAAAATATTGCATAATTTCTATAGACCCCATATCTGTATCAGTCTTACCCTGTGCCTCTAGGTTTCTTGAATCCCCAGTCTACTCTCATCTTCTCCTGGACCCAATGCAATCTGGTTATCCCCCTCTATTCTCAATTGAAACTGCCCTTGCTAAATTATAACAGTAAACTATCCTCAAACAGCCAAATCAACAGGGCATTTCTCTCTTATAATCCTTCTCGCCATATCTGCTATATGTGATATCACACTCTTCTCCCCAGGTTCTAGTTTCTCTTAGTACTCACGATCTGGCTCACTTTTCTTTTTGTCCTACCTTTTCCGGTTATATGTCTCTGTGTCATACACTAAAAACTCATCAGCTTCATTTCCCCTTTGAGTATGAGTACCCTGATGCTCTGCTCGGTCCCATTCTCTTCTCTTTGTATATGCTTTCCCTGGAGTGATTTAGAAAAACAAAACCCACCCCTATGCAAATGACATTCAAATCTATCCACGCCATCACTTTACATTAAACAGAAGTACTCTTTACTACAATATTTACACTGTAGCAACTAGGTTTTTATCTGGAATCTCTTTCTTTTACTACTCTAATTAAGGAAGTAGCAAAATCGGTGTATCTCTCTCGCTACAACCCAAAACATACACTTATCATCTCCCGTCGAACATACTGTAACAGCTTGCACATTGGTTTTCTTGCTTCTCATCTCTCCTTTACAATGAATTTGCTTCTCGCCCTTTTGGTTAAGATCAAGTGAGTACCTGTGAGAGAGGGAAAGCTTGGTCCTCTTACCTTAAGGCTGGGGATGGCGTCAGAGAGCCCGAGGTGTTATAGCGTCCCCTAGCGTGGATCCGCTGGAGCACTCGGCACTGTGATGAGTGTGTGGGGGTACACTTTTTTTTCCACTTTGCATGGGTTGATAAGCAGGTTGTATTCACCTTGGATCCCCTCATGATGCACTTTTTGTTATATACCCACTCTTAGATTGCCCCAGCCATTGGCTGGTGGTGGAGGGTGAATTTTTTTATCTTACCAGCCATTGGCTGGGGCCTGTGATACCTTCACCGGCACTTAATTTGGCACTGACACTTTTCAGTTTTTTTGGAATCAGAGCACGTTTGATTTTAGGTTTCGGAAGTGAGTTAAGCTACAGTGAAGCTTAGCCCCAAAGACTCAGTCCAGTATCGGTGGGGGAGTGGCGTGTGCCTTCTGGCCCCCACTCCTTCTTAGAAAGTTTCTCGTATGGGAGGACGAGAAGACTTCAGTGGATCTCCTTTTGGGGAGATCCTAGAAGGTCCGGCCCACCCAAGGCTTCCCCAGTCTGGATCACCACAGCACCTTTTCTTCACGATTGATGAACGCACGACAGAAGACGAACAAAGAGCACGACTTTGGGCTCTCGAAAAAAAAATTCTCGACTCAGCTTCTAGAATACTTCTAGAATACCACTAACCCCCCTTGGCTTCATCACCATGTTCAGAATCCTCCTCATGTTCAGTTCTCTTCAGACCCTATCTCCATCCCACATTTATTCAGTAGCACACGCTACCTTTCGGACTAAAGCTTTTCTGTACAGGGATCTCCTTTCCTGATGTATTAATACCTATTTGTATCTCATAATATCTATATAACTATGGTACTTATTATATGACTCCACTTATTCTACCCGTTCTTTTATTGTAGTAGTGGGCATCACACAAATGGATAGGTTATTTATGGGAAACATTAAGTATTGAATGGAACATTACCTATTTGTATACTTTGCCCGATCAACGTCAATTAACAAAAGCCTGACTTTCTTATCTCTTGAACTTGCACAGCTCACCTACCAGACACTTAAACGGTTAAAATAAATCCCTTACTAATTTTGTATTAGCATTACCATAACTTATTAATGTGCCAGAAACTTTGATGTTATCTGAGATCTAATAAAAATACATTACATGACAATTATTTCATGCAATTAAAACTTCCCTAAACTAACTGTATTTGGAACTATCTTTGGATCAATAAGAGGATATAAAATAAAGATTCATTAATATACATGGATTAATGCATTTAATGACCATGGCAGTTAATCTTCCTATATTATCTTTAGATAATTTATACTGTAAAATAAAAAAAATACTTAATTACCCCTAAAATATGTAGTCTTTCCTGACAGTATTTTTTTGTGAAATAGATTTCTGCAGTCTCATTATATTTATTAGCAAATGAACCAAAAATATAGCTAATGGAAATCAGCCATATTGAATTTTTAGTACGCTGATGAGACAGCTTTAGAGATAAGAATGATTGAAAACTGATGCTAGAACTAAGAGATCATTGGATATCATACAGAACTTTTCGAGTGATATGATCACAAAAAGGGAACAATTTGTTTTATATGTAGGCTATGATAAAAACTAGATTACCATTAGTTTGTAAGACAAAAAAGTGTTCTCAGATAACATGTTTCCTGATTTTATATAGTTTATTGAGATATATATATATATATATATATATATATATATATATATATCAATCAATAAACTCACATGCAAGTTTAAGAGCAGGATTTTCACTGACGCAGAGCTGTGAGGTTTGGTGAGGACCCTGGTTCCACCGTACATTTACCATAACCTCTGTTTTTTTTTATTTATCATTAAATGGGTTACACTTTTAATCTATTTTTTATATATTTTCTTAGTAAACAAAAGCTTATTCTGTAGAATAAAAATAAATCATATTAGTTGACAGTAACTACCCCTATTCTGTGTCAAGTGTGGTACAGCTACCATTATTTTGTCACAAAAATACTAAATGTCCCCCCCCCCTCTATTTGTTGAACACACTGCTGGGAAGAATCAAGGATAATTGCTGGAACTGATTCTTCTATTTTAATCTAGACTATTTGAGATGTAGCTTTATGAGCTGATGTTGTCTTAAATCGGGCCAATTCAAACCAATACCTAGCTCAGCTTGTCAAGTGTGGAAGAAAGCAACCTGGAGCTGACACAGATTATAGTCCTCCTGTTGTTCATTATTTAGCTTATATATACTTTCATAAATTCACTTTATATTCCACATGAGTTTTGCTCAAGTCAAGAGTAGCTCAACAATTTGATCTTATGTCCTAGATTAGTCTACCAAAAGTTATTCTTTCTGTACTTAAAAAATATGCGAATGACCTATGCAACACCAGTGTGCATAGACAAAGTTACAGGCTTATTTCGCTGATACCATGGCTTATAGTAATTAGCACCTGGATGCTAAAATAGGAAACAAAAGTGTTTTTCCTTCATGATAAAACTTGGCTCCATTCTCACTCTGATCTAAGAAAAACAATTAGAAAACCTGGAACCTTTATTATTGGTTGCATAAAGGTTCACTTTAACCCTCCACCTACATTTAGAAGAGCAATGCATCTAATCTGGAATGACTTCTTCTGTTATTCACAGATCTAACTTTTTTACCTTTGGTCACCAAGTGTAATAGCTATGTTATTAAGTAAGTGAAGGCATTTAGACAAGCATGGGGCAGGCATAAGGCTAAGCTAGATATAAGATAAGGCCGGGGACTAAGGAAAGAGGTTGGGCAGACTGGATGGGCCGAATGGTTCTTATCTGCTGTCACTTTCTATGTTTCAGATGGTTCAATAGGCCAGGTGGGGAGATCGGTGACCTCCCTTGTAAATTACACATATATAGACTATAGAGCACTGTGCCAAGCCAGTATAGACTCCAAAATTATCTTACTCTGTGCAAGGTATGATGTCATATGCCAGCGCTCAGCATCGAGGACAATGGCCATGGAGATAATGGTGGGGATGGCTGTGTTGGCCCAGGCCAACCGTCCTTTTTGATATGCAGATATGCCACTGCAAGAATGTGCAGACTAGATGGGCCAGACTGCTCTTAGCTGCTGTCAAATGTTCTTTCTATGTTTGAATATTAGTTAAGTTTGTGCATCAAAGCTATAAAAATCTGTACATAAGAAATAAAATTCCAAACTAGATTTTATTAACCAATTTCAGGTAATTACCAGTGGCGTGAAAATGGGTTAAGCAACTAATTCTCAATCGCATTAAAAACAACAATATGTGTTTTCAGTGACATCTAGTTGAAGTACTTTTTAATTAAGCCTCTGAAATATGTTAGTGTCACAGAAATTATAACACACTGATTTCAGTTGTGATCCTTGACCACAAAACAGATGGTATTTGGGTCAGGACAATGTTAAATTGTCAGAGATGAGTGGAAAGGCCTGCGGAGCATTTTTCTACAATATGCCTGTGTCTAGGTGATGTTATTAGTCATTCAACGTCATTAGCACTTAAAATTCAGCAAGTTCACCCATTTCTTTAAAGAAGTAAATTAAATGCAACTAGACACATTCAATCAGGATTAGGAAATTCATACCTGGCTAGTGTGGGTAATGCCTGGCTGGCCAGAGATTAAAGTGAAGAATTCCAGAAATGTATATTATAGAACACGAAAAGTTCCCATTATCTCATTAGAATTTCAGCAGATCCAATTAAAAAGATAACAGTAGAAGCAATATCAGTCAATATCAGCACAGAATGTATTTTAGCAAACCTGCTGGTCTATGAATTCTAATAGGTTTCATTATAAATATGTCTATGAGACAAATAAGAATCCCTTTACATGTAAAACAAACATTACCCAGCCTATGCAAACATTGTAATGACTTTAAAAGAACAAGGCAGATCTGTCCCGGATTCATTCTGCATTAACATCATTGTGCAAGCAGCTTACAGCCCGTCAATCCAGATTTTTGGGCCTGATTTGAGACCATTCATTGCCAGGATGGTAAGCAACATATCAGATACCACTGTAGTGTTAATAGGTTAAAAAACACAATCTAGCCACCTCATTAAATAAATAAATATGGTTTTTTTTTTAAAGAAATAGTCATATTTACATATAGATATATTGCATACTCAGTTACTGTATCAGAACATAATAACAATCATCTGTTCCTTAGCAGGTCTAAAAATGAGATAAACACAACCTCAGATGAACAGCAACACATGACATACCACACCGTGTCATGATTTATTCAACAAAAATAAAGCCAAAATAGAGAAGCCATGTGTGAAAAACCTTTAGCAGCAATAACTTGAAGTCATCATTTCTGTAAGACTTTATCAGTCTCTCACATCGTTGTTGAGGACATTTTGTCCCACTCTTCTTTACGTTGTTGTTGCTCTCTTAAGGTCCCGCCACAGCATTTTAATCAAGTAGAGGTCTGGACTTTGACTGGGCCATTGCAACACCTTGAGTCTTTTCTATTTCAGCCATTATTTTGTAGATTTGCTGGGGTGTTTGGGATGATCAGTCTTTTTCTAATTGTAGTGTGATGAACTTTAGCATTTAACATTTCGAATTTAACACTTGGATTTTTTTTTTACAATTTCTATAAGCATTTCACAGTCTGAAAATAGCCTTGTAACCCTTCTCAGATTGATGGGCAGCAACAATTGCGTCTCTAAAATTGCTGATGTCTTTCCTCCTTGGCATTGTGTTAACACACACTTGAATGCTCCAGACCAGCAAACTGCTAAAACTTTGGCTTTTATAGAAGTGGCCACTTGCTGATGATCAATTAACTAAGGGGTTGCCTTACTGTCTGCTACTTAACATCTTACTTCCTATGGGAGAAGTAACTTGTACTTAGATTTTCACACATGGCTTCTCTGTTTCGGCTTTATTTTTGTTGAATAGATCATGACACAGTGTAATATGTTATGTGGTGTTGTTCATCTGAGGTTGTATTTACCTATATTTTTAGACCTGCTAAGGAACAGATGTTTGTTTTATGTCCTGGTATTTAAAAACATAGAATTCAGAGAGTGTGTACTTTTGTACATGACTGTAAATGGTTTTCTATGAAACTTAAACAATTAGGAAGACCTTCATTACTTTTATTATATGCTTTGTAACTTTTGTTTGGATTTATTTCATAACTTTATATCAATTAATGTGTGTTGAAATGTTTCATTATAAATTATAAAACCACAGATGGGTGCTAATCCCAATTAATTTGATCTTCTCTACTGGTGCATTTTGACTAGCTTTAGTAGCCTTTGTAGAGAACTTTTGAATCGAATAATAATAATGCTTATTCAGCCATCTTCTGCCACACATCTCAGCTTCCCTGTGGTAAAATAGCTTTTCTACGTAACTTTTAAGCCACAGATATATAGATAGAAATCCACTATTACATTTTTATACCTCCGTATGAACTTCTTTCTCTGTATCTACAAATGTGTAAGATCCAGAGTGATTGTAAGGGAATGACACATTTTGCAGGCATGTTTATTTTTAATAATAATTCCGTAGCCTGAATATATATATATATATATATATATATATATATATATACACACAGGTATATTGTATACGGTATTATGCTGGGTTTTATCCCAGACCCTTAAATTGTAGTCTATGGCAGAGTCACTATTATAAAACCAGGGCTAATACTTCAAGAATAGGTTCTTGTCCTTGATTTGCATTCACTTTGAATCATGTGATGTCATCTTCCATTCTTCTATTGTGAATTTAAAAATGAGGTCAACTGAATCCACCATGTCTCCCTTGCGCAAGAAGAACAGTTTTAAGGGGATGCTATAATAAAACAACCATCTTAATTTTAAGCAAAAACACAAATTGAATAAAAAACATTTCATTAGATTTATGTAACTTCTTAGTTTTGTTACCAGTGTGTAAAGATGTTGCAAACAATTTACTCAAATGTGCTGATTTTATAAGGATCCTATACTAAAACTATATCATTATTATCTGAAAAATCTTTCCTCCATAAAATGTACTATTTTAACAAGTTTTCACCAAACAATGGCTCACTAGTAACAGAAATCATTGTCATGCAAAGAAAAATATTGGGGTTTTTTTTTGCATCTTTTTGATGAAGTTATAGCAAGCTTTATAGTTTAAATAAAGAAAGCAATATGACACTCGGATCAGGAGCTGCACATCTCCGTAATCTGTTATTAAAATACACACGCAGTCACCATGCAACCAACTGTTTCATGCTGATGATAAAGGGATAAATAACCGATTGATCTGGCAGCATGGCACCTGCGTTGCCAACTAACACAGTATCAGTGGTCCCTGAACCCTCATTATTTTTCTTCAATTAAAGTTCATTGTTTCCTGAAATCTGTGCTGAGCAGATGTATACCCATCTAACAGCTGAACACCGAACAATCACAGATTAAGTAAACTATCACCGTTAATACACCAAACTATCTCATCACTCCTTGCAACTGACTGAGAATAAATGATAGCCTGTTTGACACGTAAATACAAGTAAATGTATATATCTGGTGCCTGGCAAAACATATGTCATAATTCATCTATATATACAGTATATCCTGCAAGATGAAATGTTGGAATTGCTTTCAAAACAAACTCTTACGAGGGAAGGGAGATTAATGTGCTAAAAGCAAATTATTCTGTTGAGTATATCGTAGAGATGTACTAAATGGTGGTACATTACAGAACAGCAAATGATCCAGTAAGAAGACTGGCATTTGAAAGACCTCCTTGCAAATCCTTCTCTATAGGGTTATATCAGCAGAGCTACCATCCCTACAGTCTGGAAAGATGTAACAAGGTGGTCTGCTGCTTATAGTCAACGATCAACCACCACCTGGCATGGGTCTGCACACCGGCAGTGGGATAACACATCTGTGTGAATGCCGTTACAGAGAGATCTGTACCACGGGAACGCAATTATCTCTGCTCCCTCACACAAGTCCTACAACAAAGTTGCAGAGCCAATAGGCTTCATATGACATAGGGTCTTCTCAAATCTGCATTATTTCCCACCCATATTTTCAAAACAACAACCTAAAGCAAATTCTTCCATCAAATCAATGACATGACAAACACAAGTTGTTTTTTTCCAGGAACCATTATCCTAATATCCTCTTGGTTTAAGTTACCTTTATAATATTTAATTAAAGAAGTGCAACGTTTTATGCATACGTGCAAAAGTTCTGCCTTTTTAATCATCAAAAGTTGCATTTCTTAATTCTCGGATTCTGTGGTTGTTTATGTAATGGATAAATGCCACAAAAAAAAAAAATTAGGATAAAATATTGTATTTCCAACTTGCTTTAGTGGCAGGGAATGTACAGAATAACTAGTTATTGTCCACAATTCCTGATATCGCTCTTTGGCCCGTACAATACATCACAGACGCAGTAAAAGAGACGGAGATCTAGAGAGAGCAAAAGGTTTAGAGCGTATCGTTTTTCAGCCTACTTGATACATTTCCTTTAAAACGTGATTGCTGGTATATATTTCAGCTAATACTCTAAAACACTACATGGCAGGATTCGTATTATGCTATAATAAGAGCAAGCGCTGGTTATCTTAAGCCTTTTCGGACAGCAGGTGGTTGACATTATTGTAAGCACATTTTTACTTAAATTGCAACTGCTGTGATATAATTTGATGTTCTTTTGATAGCATCACATGCTGCTTGTAACACTAACTTTACAGCCAGACAAATTAAAGGACGCATCTGTAGTGCAAAGAGAAATGTAAGAGAGGGAAATTCTGCCTCCGGGCTCTGTCTCTGTGTGTTTCTTTAGTGTGTACAGTATATCTGCTCAGATTGTGTGAGTAATGTTACAATATCAGATGGAACATTTACTCCCAGACAAATATAGAAATGTTTGTGCTACACTGATTCCCCCCCCCCCCGTTTAGTTTTGGATATTGAACAACGGAGATGTTAGAATCAGAAGAAATAAATGTATTGGAAAGTGTACTGAAAACAAGTAATAGAGACCATTTTTTCTAGAATGGTTTACTTCCAGAATTAGTGATGTATTTATGAGGAGTGCCAACTCCATACTAGAGCCCTGCGCGGGACTGCTTTTTTAATCCCGCTCCCGCTGATTTTTTGCCCAATCCCGCTCGCTCCCCCAATGTGGGTGTTCCATTCCTGCCACATTTGTGGCCAATCCCGCCTGCTCCCGCCACATTTGTGGCCAATCACGCCCACCTCCTTACCTGAACTGCAAATTTCCCACGCAGTCCCGCAAGGCTGCCCTCGAGTTGCTCCCTCACAGCGTCTCTTCTCTTGCTCTGCCCAGGAACAAGGCAGAATCACGGAAAGTGACGTCACATCACGTGACTCCGCTTTGTTCCTGGGTGGAGCAAGAGAAAAGATGCTGTAAGGGAGCAGCGCGAAGGCAGCCTTGCGGGACTGCGCAGGATTACCGGGACCCGCAGGTACATAGTGTATGAGTACACTCTCACCTTTTTGGCAAAGTTAGAGACCCCCACAGCTATACCTAAGGATTACACTGCCTGGGACAAAGTCACGGCCCTCACTGATGTCACATCCACTTCTGGAATGAGATAGAAGCACGAGGACTCATAGGGCATTAGATATGCATGCCCCTCTTCTTGTAGGGCCTGGGGGAGCTGCCCCTCTAATTATGTGTTATCTTACTGTGGTTAATTCTCTGCCAGGGCCCTACTGGGTGCCCATGAAATCTTAAAGGTTGGGGGCCCAGTGCAAATCTACCAGAGGAACTGTATGACATCTTTAGATGAAGCACCGACATACAGTCACACACACTCACCCTCCACAAACACACACTGCTACCAAGCAGATCAGGAGCAGCTCTGTGCAGGGGAGACGTGTTATCACCATCATATTGCAACAAGACAATCAAATGGCTCAGATAATTCTAAGCCAACGACACATGAGGTTTCTAACAGATGGAATTTAACTCTGGAGATTATCTGCTGGTAGCTCTTTGCTGAGACAGACAGAATTTTCTTTTGAAGCTGAATATATTTACCCCATTTAATCCTAACACGGTCAAGGAAGTTTAGAAAGAAGGCAGAAAAGCGCACCTTTCAAGATATTTGCAACATCATGAAATAAATAGTATATTTCTGTGCATTTCATTCAGGATAAGACCTGCCTCGTTCATTTACATTCCATTGTTGAGACGGCACCAGCTTTTATATCTGTGGGTAATATATATTCAAATATGCAGATACATTTTGATATCAAAATATGTATCGTCTTATTTTTCTTACCTTTAAAATGTATCAATCATTAACAAATATGTAAAATTGTATAGATAATAAAAGGTGGAAGCTTCTCTTTCCTGCATTTAATCTCCATGCAATTTACGCACAAGAAATCAGCATTATTTGTTAATTCTTTACCAGAAGCACCAATAATAGCAGCACAACCCCCCAAAAATGCAATATTTAAATAACCTTTCTTTTACTTGGATATTTAGGTTACTTTTTTCCAGCTGCGATGATTAAATATTGTAAATGTCCCCGAAAACGATGTTATAAGGTTCTGCAAAGTTTATAATAATAATAATATAATTCATACTCTGTTCACAAGAACCGCCACGCCAATATATAATAACGTGAGGATTTGCATGCTTTGCATCTTAAGTGACCCCTAAAACCTTCCAGTAAGTCTACACATTGCAGTAGCCCCATCAGATGTAATAAGTTATGTTACTATCGGCACACCGATAAGCTTTAGCCCAAAGAAGAACAAGTAGGAAGTATAAAAAATATGGCCAGAGGATGGGATAAAATTATCAGCGAGTGTGTTTTCCTGTTTGGTTTTAATCTACATTTAATTAAATTCTTATCTTCTGTGTACTTATGGTCGCATTTGAATGGCGAGACTGCATTCATTATGAATGGTAAAACTTAACTCTGGGAACACTGCATGTGGCTTCGTTAAGTTTTTTTTTTTTTATACATTTTTTTTTTTATATAATAGAAGCAAATTCCGTCTTGTTAAGGGATTCTGTCTTTCTTTTAGGTCAAGTGCGTGCCAAATTAACGAGAATAACAATTTAACATTTTGGATTTTTAATGAAATTATTAAAGGAGGAGATTGATACAGGACAGATTTTTTATCCTGCCAACATCTTAATGTGTTCTGTTTGTTTATGAATAACAGCATATGACAGCTTTACAATAAAAGATGTTTTTTTTTTTCCTTTTTCCATTTACAGATCTGCCATACAGCAGAGTTTATTTACTCACCGAATTCAATTTATTAAGCTGCTGTCCTCGCAACACCTGTGACCGGTGCAACACTTTTTTTTTATTCATTAAAAATGCAGTCGTTCCATTTAGTTATGCACATATTGTATGACTTATTGAAAACATTATGTCCAATACTTCATCCAAAGACAATGAACATGTTGACCTTTCCAACAAAGGAAACTCATTTCTTTAATGATTGAGCAGCTGCTTTCATTTTGCTCTCTGAGCTGAGTGCATAGTGCATCTGTATAGCTTTTAATGTGTTAATAATAAAGACGCATGATATATTATTTTAATATTATTAGTGAAAAGGGGAAATCTGTGATTTTACCAGGGCTTGTGTTTATTTGAAGACAAACGTTATCAAGAGATATAAGTATTCAAAATCTAGAGTTGTCCATTGCCGTATGGATCGGTATTAATATTAAATATATATATTAATTTATTTAATTATTTTTTTTGGGGGGGTGGCATTTATTACTTTTTTTTTTTTTTTTTTTTACATTCTGTATTACAAATTTATTTTTTACAATTTAATAGGACTTTTGTTGTTCTCCATGAGACAAAGGATGATGCTATATATTAGCCCAGGCATTGCAGTGAGGAACCTGTAAGTGTATGATAAGGTATGCTGTTTGTAGAATTCTATAAATTGGCCATCTCCATGTTCCTAGTTATGCAATGTGAGAGAGATAAAAGGAATCTATCACGGCAATGCTGGGATCCAATAAAGTTTGACCGCAATTAAACCTAGTGGTAAGATTGAACACGCAAATATATTTGATTGCTTAATAATTCTGCACACTTCTGAAATTTACATTGGGCAACTATGTTACCGACTCTAGAACAGATAAATACCGCAGTATCGGGACTCTCCATAAAGTGTTTTTACCGTCGTAGACATTCATGGCGTAAAATGTTAAAAATGTAAATGCAAAAATTAGATCGTTTGCACGCATGGATCAAATAATTGTAAATGACGGAATATAGTATAAAGAACTGGAAATCAGTCTAGACCGGTAACTGAAGAAGAGACCGCTGATGTTTGGAAAACTTTACATCTCTTTTTAATTTGGCCCAATAAAGGATATCAACTTTTTGGTATTGAAATCTATAGAATCAATCCTAAAAAATCAGGAATAATTACCCAGCTATATTTATTCAGCCCACTGGCCAAAAGCGGAATGACAAAGCCCATATGGCATCAGTCTTACATGCCCAAGAGTTTTAAAGTATTTACACTATATATATATATATATATATATATATATATATATATAACCATTTCTGCATAACAGGAACCCATCCAAATTTTATTTGATATTAATAAATAAAAATATATAAGATACAATGTCAAAGGCAAGTCTATCACAAGTTTTATTGCTGAATATCAAATTGCGTTTTAGCATCTATTTCGCTTATTTTAAGGTTTTGTAACATACCTTTTTATTATTTTGTTTTTGATGTCAAGATCAAAATACAATTTAGAATTAAGGCACCATCCTTACATAAACATATGCATGGTGTTTTAATTAGAATTACTCCACCCTAAAAATAAACATTTTAAAGCGAGAAACATGCCCATATTGTAATAGAATTACGGTTTCATTTCAATCGTCTGGTCATGTTGTAGACAGCGGGGGGTTCCGTTCACATTTGTTTTTACTGCTCCCCTGCTGTCGCCAATCCTGTATGGAGGATTGAACATTATTATTTTTAAAGCTTTATCAATAATTAAAGCCCGTATTTCTGACAATGACATCTAAAGTAAAACATGAACAATAGAATGTATTTTGCTGCTTGGCTGGCATGAAATACTGATTTGTCTTGATAAAGAGGTGATGGTCGGGTTGACGTGATGATCGTTGTGGCCCCTTAGTGTAGAGGTTCGCTTACCTTGATCGAAAAATAAGGTGTCTTATTTTTTACTCCATTACTTCAATGGTATTCATTTCTTTTGTTTTGTGGTTTAGCATTTCCTTTGTTCTTCTATTAACATTTAAACATATTGTAAACGTCGTCACTTGCTTGACCACAAAAACAATTATTGCCTGAACCTTTGGCTGTACACCAAAACCACACAGCCATTTAAATATAATGGTATGGAGTCTGCAAAAACATCAAAAATAGCCACCAGGAAACCTATTCCAGTAAGTAAGATTGGCGAGAGGTCCCAATGCTCTTGGAACACGATAATTATCAGCATTAGCATTTTGATATTTTCTGGTAAAAGTCCATTTCACTGAGGGGCATAACCCCAAGTGACTGGTGAGACCTCCTGCCTCTGATGGTTTTGCCTGAGTTAATGAAGGAGGGTGTATTTATATCTCCTAACTCTCCTATTTTTTCATGCTAGAGATCATGGGCCGGTTGGGTAGATCATTAGATCTTGGCATATCGAGCTGTAATATCAATCAAGGTA
>NC_071091.1:97850077-97867577 GCF_027358695.1 Spea bombifrons | reverse complement strand
TGCCATGGGGCATTAATATCTCCCATAAGGTGGTGTTCAAACCGACACACAATTAATTAAACATCAAGTGCCTCACTAGTGAAGTGAGCACCAAAAGACTCGGCTGTACCTAGCAAGAGTTCCTACGTATGTATTATTAGTGTCCAACATTTCATAAAACATGGTTTCCTCTCCTTATTGATACTGTATACCCTACCATAAACATATGGTACAGGTTGAAGAATTGTGTTCTATAACATGGCAGCCCACCTAATTAACAGGGATATCTACATGAAATTGAGAACTGGTGGCTGGATTCCATTAATGAAGACATCGAAAGCCCATAGACAAGACCATGAAGTCACAGATATAAAATATTCTTTATGTATAGTATGTTAACGCCAGACTTCTTTATCATATGATGGTTGATTCATAATGACCGAAATCTCCTTTGTAAGAAGGTCTTGTCACAGACATCCATTAAAACCAAAAGGGAAAAAAAAGGAATGAAATGCAATTTAAAGCCTATCCATTAACCTCTAACACAGGTGTAAAAACAGATTTATTAGAATTAAGTAGATTTTCCATTTTGGTAACTTAAACCATAAATATTTCAAAACAGAATTGCAACATAATACATTGCTATTGATGAGCATGGGCAGCCAACGCCAGGGTGAGTATTTGAGCTGGAATAAATTAAAATAAAATGCTTTATCATCTGCTTCCCCGTTAACTCCTACAAAAGCATTGATAAGTAGAGGAAAACTGACCGCAAACGACATTGCCTAAAACATGCGTTTTCACAATACGAGTGCCATGTTGGTATCGCTGGCAGATCTGTCTGCATGAAGAGCTGAGCTGGCCCTGCATAATGTATAGTTCAATGGGTGAGGAGATATTGGAAAACGTCTCAGTGATTTAACTAGCATTATACAGGGACAGAAAGGTTCTCCTTGCTGCAGAACCTCAGTTGAAACCACAAGTTTCTGGCAAAGACTCCATTTTTGTTGAATAACTATTTGGATCAACTCATGGTCAACTCATGGTCGCCAGAGAGAATTATAGAATAGGCCTTGTATAGTCACATTGGGTAACTCGATAACCCTTTAATCAATTATACCAATAAAAAAACTCCATCCATATAATAATATAATTATTATAATCCATATAATTAATATCATATTAATAATATATTAATAATCATTAAAGATGCCATTTTACTTAAACAAAGCTTTAAAAGTGACTTTTGATCTTGAGTATGTCAAACAAACCAACGCAGATTAGGTACGAGCTACCTTGGATATTTGACTTTTGAGTAAGCGTTACATCGGTATTATGAAAAATGCTCGTGATTTTAACTGCAATACGTGGCAATGTTCCAGGTTTGACATGGTAAGGGGCTAGCTATACCAGCATATAGTAAAGTCAAGCGTATATACATTGTTATAACGTCTGCTCATCAGCGGAATTTAAGGGATATGTAATTTGACAGAATTCACAATCCGTTAATAAGTTGTCTTTAAAATAACTTACATGGATTACTTATCGGAGAATCTGCTCTGTATGCAGAATGTGACAGACTTATGGAAATTCACCGAGTTCACCGAGGATGGCATGTACCAACGAGAAGCCCTAAGATTATACCAAGCATAGCAAGTCATCTTAAGACATTTATAATGCTGCATAATTCGCCATTAAGATTAGGTATAAAACCTTGCAAAAAAGATAGATTAAGATATAAATCTTATCATTTGGCTCTATGGTAAAGGAAGCATGATCTGTACGGTGCAGGCACTGAATTAGCATGAAAACAGCATACTTTGCGTTTAATCCTAAAGTTAAGATTTTCTTAAAGGCTAGATCTAAATAACTTTTCTACAGCTACTTTGCATTTTTTGCTGATGGACATGAAATCTAAAGAAGGCAAATCTCCTTTACATTTTTATAAACAGCCATGCTTCAGTGTGCTTGTAAATGTATATCATACCATGTGTGTGTATATATATATATATATATATATACACACACAGTTATGTAGCTTGAAAAGATCCAGATAAAGGTATTGATAAAGGTCCAGTATACGGGGGACCAAGACGTAGATGATTTCAGATGACTTGTTGAGTTGAATAAAAATTTTTAATTTTGCCAAGACCTGTTTGTGGTCGAGTGCAGACATTATATATATATATATATATATATATATATATATATATATATTTATTAAACAAAAGACTAGGTGGGCCAATTGTAACTTCAAGACGTGTATAAGAAAGTCTCCAACTTCTATTACCCAGTGATCCATTCCCCTGCATGGCCTGACCGAAGAGAAGTCACTGTGTTACCTTAGTTCATTAGGAAAGAGCCGAGATCTGTTGCAGGAGTTGTTCTGATGTTACTTCTCCTTCCTAGCCATCCACTGTCACAAAGTCTGTCTATCTTAATGTATGGAAGCTTTGTAATCTTGGAATTTATGATCTTGGAGCTGGAAAGGGTTTCCTTCTCTTTTTTTTGACTATGATGTCATACATTGTAAAATAAAAAAGAAAGCGACACAAAATACACTCAGCTGCAGCCAATAGGCCTATTAAAAAGACGAGGGCCTAGAGCATCAGCCCCTATGTCCTAACCCATAAGGATGGGTTTCTAATAATTATATAATGCATATTTTAATGGGTAAACACCCTAATTTAGCAGTACTGAACTGTAAAATCCAACCTTTGCGTAACATATCTTGTATCACGTGCTATTAAATAACATATTACAATGGGGTACAACAGACTAATGTAAGGTTGGCTGAGTGTTGTGAGAATTGGGGTTTAACAGAAACCACTGGCTTGCATCTTGCCCCACTCTGCTATAACAGACCGAACACGGTTGTCTTTTCTGATACCATTGCATTTGTTCTCTTTCCTAATCGGACATCCTAGAGTCTCGGGACATGATATGTAGACCTTTCAGTGAAGACTGCATATAAAGTAAACCTGTTTTGTCACTCTTGACAACATTTCAAGCAGAGGTAAAAACTAGGTCAGACATTATGATGTAGCGAGTAGATATTGTTTAGGTTATGTGTAGAACAAGTCTTGGAAAATGATAAAAGAGTAGATTTAGACGGAGACTGAAGGAATAAGAAATGACAGCCTAGAGGACTGGACTGCTCATCTGAAACATCAGATCCATCACGCTGCTCTGTGTATGAAATCTGCACAATTACACGTATATTGTTGACTTTAATTTGTATAACGTTTACTTAAATGACATGGACACTGCTGGCAGAGTATCAAGGTATTCACATAGGATGAGTAACCCTTTACATTCCTCCTATACTATTTATTACAACTGTCCATCTGTAACATTTTCCTTTTTTTAATGCAAATTAAATAAATTATTGTAAGCTATGAGTCCGGGAAGTAAAAACAAAAAACAAAAAAACCTATGCAAGTCTGCGATATACTGTGGGCCGATGCAGATTGCAATAAAATCTGATATACTATAGAAGGAAGACCAACTGCCGCATACAAACCTAAAACTCTAAAGTAACACTGACCAGTGGAATGGTCCGATCAGTAGGAGTGATACAATGCTGTTTGAATCATCAGAATTACTCTACGGTAATCCCATTTGGTTCAGTGGAATCCATGTATAATAATTACACATTGCATGATATCCTCATAATACCCTTTTAGTTACTACCTTAAGCAACAGTTACAGAACAGAAGGAAGTTCTCATCGACGTGGACTTCCAACAGAGCAGAGTTTAAATAGACCTTGTCTAGAATTGCCTATTGTTTCCCGATTAAAGCGCTCCTTACCTTACATATTTATGGTGACTTCATGCCGTCCACGGAATTAGATTATACTTATCCGAAACTAAAAGTCTATATTCATGACAGCCCATACTGTATTACATACTGCAGTGCTGTGAGCATTTTTAAGTCATCTCTATACACCACATCATGCTCACCCTCAAATGAACCCGGCTAACATTTGATTGTAGGTTCACTTTAAAAGCAAGTTCCCCTCGTCTTGACTGCATAATCTCTTTTAATTATTACTAAAGAAAGATTTTAGGATCTAAGATGCCTCCGTCGATATAATGTATTTAAAGGGTCATTTTGACCCGCAATGTAGCAAATAAACCTTGCAGCTGGTGATGCTTCACACACTCTGCAATGAAAACTTCCAACTGTTTTACAAAGATTATTATAGCCCACAATATAATAGTTCCGTTTATTTGCTTATATCTGCACGTCATCTCAGTGACTTCATTATACATTATTAAGAGACATTGCCGAAGATCTTCTCTAGAAGTATGGACATCGTTGGTGGCTCTCAGAAGAGGGAGAGCTCCAGGTAGCCTATTCTGGAAAGCTCCCAGGTATGACCACGTGCATCTCAGGTTTAAGTCAGGTTTCCGGTACAATCCAAAAAGTTTGTTTTAATATTTTATGCTAGCAGCTTTCCCACTTATAATATTTATTTAGCAAGTGGTCTTCAGGTGAGCGCTGGTTGAAATATTAGCAAAACCAATACTTTCCATCTGATAGACTCCATTTCTGATTAAACCCCATCGTTCAACATAACGAAAACAAAAAAAAGCAAAAAAAAACTAAAGCAGAAAAGCACAGCTCAGCATAACAAATTCACGGTTATCTTAACCTCATAAGCAATCAGAAAACAAATATCCCTGTTGAGTACTTTTGTACTGGCATCAAAGTACCTTATCTGAGTAGCTGAAATGCTCTCTGTTCCTGCACGGATTTAAACATAGCTTTGATTTCTAGGATCACTGATATGTGGATAGTAACAATCCTGCCCTTTCTTTATTCATCATAAATAAGGAACACGCTATACTAAGCTATAGGATGATGGATATAAATATAACTGTTTATGGACCCTAACTGTTTGAATGCCAGGGAGCAGTAGCTTTGCACAATGCTGTCAAAATCTAGAGGTTAAATAGAAATCTGTGGATGCTGAAAACCTTACTGAATTGTGTACTGAATTAAGCAACCCATATCATATCATATAATTATTAATGTTTGACATCAAGGATCTTTAAATATTAAAAAAAAATAGTGTTGCCATGCTTGGGAACACTTGAGGGATTTTATCTCAATCTAAGGGTCTCCAGGTAAATAGGCAAAAGCTCAGGGCTACAAAGACCGGGGAATATTCTCCACCGATGTAATGATATCTGAGCGTACCAGTTTGTGTTTTTCCCACTAGTATAATGGAGTCAGAGTCCATGCTTGAATTCAGGTGGAAATCCAGAGTAGTCCTTGGAGAGTATGCCTTTTCTCTCATATAATCTGTATTTTATAGAGGTCAGAGTACCTTTAACTCACGACAAATCATGTTTTTTTTAAAAGGACTTTTAGCTTCATTCATTTACCATTAATAAGCCTTTACAATAGTATCCCTGTGAAAATGTATTCAAGTGTTATTACCGGCATTTGAATTCTGAATAAAATATAACTCTGATTTCAGATGTGACACATCTATAGCAAAGCATTTACGGAATAATGAGAAAACATTCCCACTCTTAATTACTTTTGGTGTATACCCCCGTCGTTTAAAGTCTTAGCTGAAATGGGGTCCACAAGAGCTTCCGCATCAATGGCACTACTGGTACAAACCTGTTGAGCTGATGGTGGGTATGAGATTATCCCCTGGCACAATTCTTTACCTACGTCTATGTATGCATATTATCTAATAATTCATCGAATTGCTCACGGATTTATAATTTTCCGCCGCTTTATGGTATAGCTTGATTTCCTAATAGCAGACATGTCCTTGGTTGAGGTCATTTAGCTTTTTATCTTTCACAGAAGATACCCCTAGCAATTGTACCATTTCATCAATGTCTAGTTATCCTATAATCCCTGCCATATAATAATTTACCGTGTTTTACCCGCTATTTACTGAAAACTATACATTTCTTGTCATTAACCACAATAAATCATAATTTCTCCCTTATTTTCTAAAGCTTGTGTACAATGGAACCAATGGAGAACTATAAAGCAAAACCCGTCTAGAACAACGTAGGTACGTTCAGTACCAAAGCTGTCAATCATCACGATAGCGAACCAATTGGAAGAGTGCATTATGAAATTAATTATAACACAACCTACTAATTCAATGATGGTTACTGAAAACAAATAGAAATACAGCGGAGAAGCTTAATAAATTACTGAAATGATTTAAGAGTACACAAGCCAGCTAATAACTGTGTTAAGAGGTTAATCAAGTAAATGAATCTCCTGCTGTTTTTAATAAAATGATAGAACACGTCCTCATTGTATGAAATCCCACTGTTGATACTATTCTTTAGTGCTTCTCACATTTACATCTTTATTTGTGTTTTATCCTGGAATCCTTTCTTTCTTTACAATTTTTCTTTTTTTTTCTTTTTTTTTTTTTCAAGGGGAAAAGTCAATAGTCAAAATACTGACTCCTTCATCCATAAAAGTGATTGGTTGTTTTCTAATGACATTTTTAGCTTACTCAGTATGATTTTTTTTTAAAAGGAACCGTACTTCATACTTTTTTTGAGACAGGACCAGGCAGTGAGCGAATGCTTTCGGGAGTGTAGACTTTCCACCAAAGATTCCACCGCTTAGCATAGAAATGCTACATAGTTGGAAGCTCACAAGAGCAGGACCATCGTCTCCTTTTGTACCATTTGTTAGTGTTCGATATTTTAAATTATTCCACTGATTGTAACAGCGCTACAGAATCTGCTGGCGCTATATAAATAAAAGTAATATAATAGCATCTTGGTAATTGTAGCAAATGAACAGTCACAGTAAGCTAGTGGGTTTACTCTGCCTTTAACTCTCGAGTGCAGTAAAATGTCTTAATTATAACCTCGACTGGACCAGGGATTATACCGTTTGTGATCTGATAAGAATGTCCTGAAAATCTGGCACTTTGTATTATACCTGGGGGCTTCTTGGAATTCTTAAACCTGTTATTAGTGAATCTACTGAACATGACAGCGTCAATCTCAGTGCCAAAAGAATTCTAAAAGGTATAGGTCTTCCATGTTCTTGAAGCCCAAAGATAGATGTACCGCAAGAGTAGTCCCAAAATGTGTGCTTGGAACATATACGCAATACTTTGGATGTGACGGGTTAAATTTGCCCTTTATTGTATTGCAAAAAACCTTAAGAATACATATGCGTGATATGTGCCATTTATTCAATAGATTGCACATCCTTTTGAGCTCAAAACTCATTTTTGACATGATTAACACATTCCAGTTGTGGCAAAACACCTTTTCAAAATCGCCACCTATGTCTCAAGTGTTGGTCAATTACCGACTGTCGTCAATCAATTACAAACAACTGCAAAATTATCACTAATCATTTTAACAGCTTCATTGTAAAGCTGGTTTCTGATGTTGAGGGTACAACAGCGACCTGCGCAGAAAGTGTGCCAATTAATAGCCATTATAAATAATTTGATTTACTCCTACAAGAAATTCAGTATTCCTTTTATGATCCAGAACAATGTGCCAGGCTACTTGATTTCCTCCTTACAAGTGAAGAGGGCTTTGATATCGCAGAGAGATTTATTGGTCTTCCCACCATAAAGAAGAGCGGATTATCGCAATGCTTACTTTATAAAATGAAATGTTGCCATTATAGGCAGGAGTTCACGGCTGTAATTATTTCAATGCACTTCCCAATCAATGTGTCTTACCCAGCTGAGCCAAACCCTCTCTTACATGCGCAGGTCATCTTATAAGAAAGTCTAAGAGCTTCAACAACTTTGTGTGACCTTGCATTGAATAACACTGGGAAATTGATTTGGTTCTTGTAATAAAAGACGCTCTGCATTATCTGCATTCTAATTATAATTAATATCGCCAGTATAACTGCCATATTATTTATGATTAGCGCTACAGTGAGCGCGGTGTAATAATAATAAGCTACATAATTTTTTATTGATCTGATGGCTTTATTGCTGAAAAACAAAACGCTACGCTGCTGGTCGTCTAAAACCAGTTTTTACCTGATATATTATTCTAGAATAACAATATCTATTTCTGTATTTTTATCACATTTTATGTACAATACTCTGATTTTTTTTTTACCGTAACAATTGCAATAACATTTTACTACTTAAGATGATGTCTGAGAACTTTATTCTGAGTATATATGACCTAACAATGAAACATGAAAGTTCTATTGAAAATACCTTGTTTGTATGAACCTTTTCTCAATACTTTTTAGGTTTTGGCATTCTCTTAAAAGTTGGTCATGTGGACAGTACCAAAAGTGCCTTCAAGAACAATTTGAAGGTCAGCCCTAGGACAACTAGTCATGGATAGCCAAAGATATCCAACCCCTAACCACACCTGCAAATTTTGCAGACAGTGGGGTTTATGGGCCAGTTGAGGAGATCCTCTGACCCCCCCTGCCCAGCCCAGGGGCCGCTAAAACGAATTGAGGTCTGTGCTGTTGCAACAGAGACTTCCATCGCAGCTCCCATGTAACCACCTTGAGAAGCTGTGAAGCTGAGCTCTGCAAAATGGCTCTTTGGGTAAGGTAGGCATGGAGTCCCATCCCGGCCCTATCTTCAGTCCTGCCACATTTAAGCATGTATTCAATATAAGCATACAGAATTATTTTGTAAAGTTTAAAATCATGTTTTTAAGCTAAACAAATGAAAAGGGTGAAGGTGGCGATGAAGGCAAAGACTAGAATGCTGCCTGAGACCCAGGAGTGTTGGTAAATTTGCTGCATGTAGCACAGAAGGGAATCGTTGCATATTTTTTATATGTGAGCATTGCACTGTCCAAATATTTTCTAAAGATGTTGATTATAAAAAAAAAAAAATTCAACATTCCTTTTGCGGACGCCATATTTAATCTTAATTTTGATATCTCGCAATAATATGAAACTTCCATGAAACAAGTATCCCCTACTTTTGTTATATATTACAGTTAATGGGCTCATCATGTTTCAGTTAAGAGATTCCATTAGCACTGTTCTTTTAGAAATATTTTGCGGTTAAACAACCTTTAGATGATCTATGATAAAGGTCCAAGCAGGGCAAGCTAGTGAGTTACTATCTCTTTGCATTAGGGGTGAAATGTGGAGCAAGATATATTTTTGGCCAAACTGATGGAATAATGCATTTAACTATCTGAGTGCCAGGGTGTCCTCTTCTGGCACGAGCCCGCACTGGGAAAAGCCTAATGGGAATAAGAAGGCTTTTCCCTAGGAAGGAACATTCTGTTTTGAGCCTTATTTTACAAAAAGTTGTTAACACTACAGTATGTGATCAAAATCCTGTGAAATAACATCATATACTCTGTGCCAAGATAAGCCAGAATTAAGGGAGACTGCCACTATCCATCAGATACTCAAGGAACATATTTTAGGGTCCAGATGCTCATAGTCAGCCTAACTTTGAAATATGACCTTGGACCTAGACCCATACAGCAGGGTATAGTGGAAATCCTCGCATTTTCTTTTCTCATTATCTTTATATCTACATTTTATATGCATTTTTTCCATGTTTGCCTCCACCTCTAGTTTATCCCATTACTTATTCAGCACCCACTTTCCTCGCATTTTGGAAGGGTGTGTTTCCTCTATGTTGCAGGACTATCTTTATTGTTGATAACATCCTTCAGGGGAAGCTAGAGGTTTTTAGGTATCCTAAGGAACAGGGTATTAAATGGGCCTCATCTCTTATAAAAGTGATTAAAAAGGATAATTATACATAAGGTCCACCAGCAATGCTCCTTTTTTACGTTCCTTATACACCGCCTACGTCTGAGTGTCGGGAACTGATGTCATATCTCGGCCATCAGACTCATGCTGCGACTGAAGGAGCACCAATGGAGCTTGCCTGGAGGCCCCTCCATGCGTTTACTGAAGATCAAGGGGCTGATCGATGGAGTGAAGCAGCGGCCACTCCACTTCTTCTGCATTACTACTACTATAGACTAACCATTGAGTACAAGTGGTCTGTACCTCACTGAGAAAGATAATAATATAATTTTGTGAATCCTACAATATTACAGAATATGCCTTTTCACCATTTTATCAAATTGTTTTACTTTATAAGTTGCACAACGTGTAGACACAGTGAGTAACACTTAGCTGTGACCTTGGAAAGTGAATTCCAGAAAGGCTTCTACAGTTACGTGCAAGCCGGTACATACATTCTAGAAATGAGGTGATGTGCGAGGAAGTACAAAAAACATGTTTTTGCTGCAGAACCATGTATTGCAGAAAACGGCAAAACACTGCAGGACAAAGGGAGTTAATTAAGCCCCACGTAGAAAGTCTGGGTCCCATAACTCATGATAAAACGATGAAAGGATTTGCAGCTATTGAAATGTGATGCTGCCCGGCACGGAGAGGTTTGGAAAGAAATCTGCATCACAATGCCTTGAATTCTCAGTTCTTCATGAGCTCCACCGTATGACAGAAAAACAGCACATTTCAATGACAACTATTGATATGAAATGAGTAGCAGCATTAAAAACACGTAAGACAGTAACATGGGGGAAAAATACCCACAAATGGTATTATTGAAGCTGCATTTCACAAGGACAGCTAAATAAGCTAAATTTGGTTTGTTGGCTCCATGTTTCTGTAGATTCACATGTCCTAACATGATCACAATTCACCTTATCACACCTGTTGGATTTTCAAGGTCAGTCCCAAGGAGGCATTACAGATGGTACATAAGGGGTCCCGATTCTCAGGACTATGAGCAACTGTGTATGGCCACTGCTGAAACGAGGGCTCGCTGCAAAGGGTATTTGGTTGGCAAGGAGTGTTGTGACATCACATCGTTATGATGTAATGTGCCTAATCTGTAATTAAGGATGACACCAGCACAGCAACCGCACAAATCTCTATTGATTTTATTGCTTCCTGGGCAGGTCAAATGATCTCCCAAAAGAGCACAAAAATCCCCCACCGGGCAGCTACCTGGGACCAGGGACAGTGCCTCAATATTAACCTGTAAGGACATTACTGATATACCGCCCCACCACAGGTTAAAAATCAAATAAAATATCTCCAGAACAATTACACTGCTTGACTCATGAATACTAAAATTGTGGCAATACTTTGTTTTATTATTTACATTAAAACACTTAATTTTATTTATGTTATTCCATAGGCACATTCCTTTCCAAGTCAGCTATCATGGTTTTTTTTTTTATTCTCCTCATTTCTATCACCGGCTTCCTTGCCTTCTCAATCACATGTGTTGTTTCTCATTTAAATGAACAGTTGGATTCTTTTATTTCTTACAAGTGCTGGATTTGCCTTATCGCCCTTGTTCCTTTGGGGGTAGCCAATTGGTTTTATCCACGGATGTATCATTTCTCATGCTTCCTTTTTTTTTCTTACAAAGAGAAAGAACCACTTCGTCAACAAGCCTCTCCGGAGTGGAAGATTAAAAACCTAGACATCACCTACCTTGCAGCGTTACTCCCAACTGGGTTGTGTAAAACTCAATTAAACTTGTCCCCATTGAATACTGCATTACAGTACATTAAACAGAAAATTCTTCAAGCGTGATGACAAAGCTTGAAACCTTGCCTCAAAGCTGCTCCTTGTAGCTTTTTTTTAACATTTCAGTCTTTATGGTTTTTAAGTCCCCCGTTGACACAACTTTAGTCCAGCTAGGAAGAATCACAGTGCCCCACGGGTATTAAAAGAAGCAGGAAAACCACAGTGAAGCCAGTCCTGGAACTGCCTCTAATGAAACAGTTCTCAGCATATAGCAAGAAATCCAAAGTCTATTACACAGTGAATTTTAATCATGTTTAAAGGTCCGCCGATGTGTTTATGATTATTATTCTACCGAGTCTATAAAATGAAAAAAAAATGCTACTCTTTATTAACAAGGCTAAGGTTCGCAGCTTTGAAATGGTTTTGGAGAAAGACAATAAAATCTGTAATATGTGTAGATTTTTCTGCACACAAACATATGTATATAGAGACATAGACAGTGACAAAGGGTAAGGATACGAGAGAATAAAAGATTTATCAATACATTTAAAGAGTTTTGCCTTTCATTTAAGACTACTCCAGCTCTAATTATGACTGAGAGATGCATTTTGAGATTATAGGAAACTACAATTATACTTATAAAGAGGATGATATTCAGTGTCACCGTTCAGTATTGGGTCAGACAGATATTCTGTTTGGTCTTTGGTATACAAGAAACAAAAACTGTCTGCGCTTCTTACCCTAATAAAGTCTCATTTATATTATGTTTATATATTTGTTGCCAACTTTATTAGGGTAAGAAGCGCAGACAGTTTTTGTTTTTTGTATACATTCTACAGCCAATACACTGTTTTTGCAGCATGCTTACACCTGTTTGGTAGGCCTCGTATTACACATTTGTATTATTTGAGCCTTAGACTAGCTTAGCGCACCGACATTTTTTCTTTTCCCTGGTCTTTGGTATAGTAAGATGAAAAGTGAATGTTTCTTTCTGTGGGGCTGTTTGTGAACATCTTGTGACTTAATTTTTGGTGAACACAACTGCAGAAGAAACTTTGAGTATCCACCGGGTTAGATCACAATATGGTACATGGATTGGCTTCATGTAATGTTGCATGGGGTGTGATAAAACTGGTCGAAGAAATGCTTTTTTTCTGTGGGAAATGGCATTTACTTGCCACAACTTTGGGGCTTTTGAATAGGCTCCTTATTTGAGTCATGTGTGCCATAAGCAGAGCCAAAGTCTCCATAAATGACACCGCTCATGTGCTTAGGACTGCTGCAGGAATGACTTAATGGTAGCCATGAGCACTGCCACCCACTTTGACCATGGGCTGCGATGAAAGTCATGTTCCACATACTTGTCAATAGCCACACTTTTTCTGCTTTTGCTCTGCCTAGGGTGCGTTTTTGATGACAAGGCAGGGGGAAAACCATTATCCAGTTTTTCTCTTAAATTCATGAGGACACATTAGTCTTGAACTAGTTCTGCTTCCCTAAAAGATTAAACGGGTGCACATCAACTAGCTGTAAATTGTCTCTAAAATATGAGTGCGGTAATCTAACATGGTAGCTTGTAATAACCTCATGGTTGCAAATATTTGGGAATCATAAGCACAACAGAAAAAATCTCATGTGCAGGATCAACTGAAAGAAAGTATCAGTACACCGGCACGGACCCATTTTATACATTCTTGGTAGCACGGAACTCAAGTGTTAGTAAGTACACTCTCACCTTAGCAGTGCCATAGCCTGTAGAAGAATCTTGGAGTGGTGTTTTTACAGCCCCAGATGTTGCTCACCTCTGGCATCTCCTAAGGGCTGACCTTAAAGCTATTCTTGAAAACAATTGCTCAGACTGAATTATGTGCGTTGGAGGTTAAATGAGGAATGTATAAAGTACATTGCCAGGCGGTGAGGGTTCTCCTCCAGTTTGCATCGCATGCCCATGAGAGACCAATAAACCAAAGCAGATTAGGAGGCAAGTTACTACAAGCTAATAGTCCAGTTCGATATACTGTAACATTACATTTAGCAGAATAGTAGATATTGAAACAGAAATTAAAGGATTTATGAGCACCCCTGAGAATTTCTCAAAGTTTGCCACTTTAGGTTTTATAAGTCTGCAAGAATAATTTATAGGATTGAAAATTATTCAATCCTCCTTCTGAAACGTGTCTAGTTATTAAAAAAATTCTAAATTCCAATAATATTGGCTTCCTAATGATATCCACTACTTTGGGAATTGTCCTTGTAATGGACTGTGGAAATGGAGCTGCAGGAAAACTGCGTTTTTCAGATAAAAATTGGTTCCAAAAATGGCCAGATGTTCCATTTAATATTTTTTTTTTACATGTGAAAGTTTATTTATAACCAGGGATGTGCTTGTGTGTTATAAGCAGAGTATATATGTGTATTATAAGGGTAAAAAGAAAAAAACTCAAATCCAAAAAGGGTTTTGAAGAAAAATGCTAAATAGTAGCAATAGCAAGAAGCATATTTCTCAATATAGTTGTGTGTTTTGGGGTTTTTTTTGTTACTAGACTACATAGCTGGAGCAGCCCATAATTCAGATTACCTCATGTTAGTATTTAACACACTGAAAACATTATTTGTGTATGAATGAGTTTTTGTGTGAATGAATATGTATTTATTTATGTATGTATACGTGTGTGATAACGTGGATGTGTAAGATGGGGCAAAGATGGCACAAGCAGGCTGTTTAGAGACAAAGATGGCACATCCAGGCTGTTTGGAGCAAAGGTGGCCCAGGTAGGCTGTTTGGGGGCAAATATGGCACATACAAACTGTTTGGGATAAATATGGCACAGACACTCTGTTTGAGGACAATGATGGCAGAGATATGCTGTTTGGGGACAAATATACCAGATGGCAAGTCTTTTGTGTCCAGTGTTGGTGCTGGACAGGTCCTGTGGCTGCAGTATTGGTTCCAGGGCAAGTCCTATGTGTGCAATCTGGGTGCCAGGGCTGGCCTTTGGGGTGTGTGAGCTGATATATGTCTGCAGTTTAGGGTTTCCATGCATTTATTTGATCTACACGTTCAATGCTGAGTTTACATATGATTGTCAGTTGCAATGCTGCAATTCTATGTCTCCATGTGTTATTTATTTACTCTATACCTGCAAATCTAGGGTTTGTGTTATTCAGTTGATCTAATGCCTGACCCGCACCATTCATTTGCTATGTGATCAGCACAGTATTGTGCTCCCCTTGCATGTGTGACGTGAGGAAGTCTCATGCAGAGTCACGTTGGGGTCAGAAGACGGGAGGACTGGCAGTCTCCTCCTAATATGTAGAGCCAGTGTGGCAAGTACTTTTGTTTTTTTAGTGTGAAGGATTTGATTTCATGCTAGGGAGCGCAAATGCTTGCCCAGGATCCAATCAATATTAAAGGCGGCCCTGACTCCTCATCGCCGTGTATTTTTGTGTATTTTACCTTATTTTGCTTAATCGCCACCAGAATTTTCTACACTATCCACTATTTCTACGCAAAAAAAACACATTTTCACACATTTGGAGTGTTGTTTTTTTAAATCTTACCCGACTCCTCAGCCCTCTAAGACCAGGGAGAAACACTTATATTGTGCACCCGAAGGAGTGGTTAGAGGGTTATACTGAGCCCTTTTGGGCTAATTCCTGTTTCTATTGATCTCTACAGATATTGCTCCCGAAAATATCACGCTTGCTTCTAAATTTGGCTCTAAAAGCTAGCTATGTGGGTTTTTTTTTTTGGTCTGGCTTCTGAATCCTGCACAGATTTGTGGCAAGACATTATCAGTGGTATTTCAGAGAGAAAATATTCTATTTCTGTAAACATCTGTATGCTGCTATGTGCGAATAACTGCTGCCTGCATTCCAGAGTTCTTTGTTTTGGCATTGGAGAGGTTAAGCCTGTGCGCCCGGGTGACATGGCAGCGTACCATCGCACATTTTCTGTGTACAATGAAAGCACATCTTGCCCATTCTGGATCATTAATTAGCCTGGCTAAAGACCCAGTTTACTCCTCTATGTCTCCGATACATCCGTTCCAACATTCTGAGTATTTTCTCCGGCGAGCACATCAACCATATTAGTTCATCATAGTTTCACAGTTGAAGGTTAGGGCAACGCAGTCAATTCCTGTTACTGAATGATGCTTGTTTTTGTCAAGACCATTATTTTTTTTTTCTTCCTGTGCAATCTAACCACCCTGTCTAGTCTATCAAACGTTCCAGTAAGCTCTAATGTTACAGTCCAAGCAAGATTTGAAATACGAGGTCCAGATTTTAATTTTCTGGATGTGCATCATTGACTTTCTGTTTCTGTGCATGCGTGTACTTGGCCGTGCGTGTCTGGGTGTGAGCATGTATGTTTTTACATACAGCAAACTCTTACATTCATGTTAGGTCTATGTTTAATTGAAACTCTGAAGCAGCCTCTGTTTATGTTGTCCTCCTCTCTGATGTGAACAGATTGTATATACTATGTCATATACAGGGCCGGACTGGGACAAGGCACTTTAAGGCCAGTGTCAGCCAAGTGCCATACCTGTGACCGTCAGCTGGATATGTGTAAGGGTGCAATATGCTTTTATGCGCACATAGCGTGTGGATGCGGACGCACATGTACAGCTGGTGGCCACATACTGCAGGACCCAATCCGCAGTATGAGTAAATGTGCGGCCCTTCAGGGGAAAGGCCCATTGGGGGATAAAAACAGTGGGAAATATGTTTACATAGGCACACAGGGCTCCAAAAAGGGGTTCTGGTCTGAGTGGTCCCCCAAGGCCACTAACGAACACAAATTTAATATATTTTATCTCAATTATTAGGATTCTCCTCGAACATGTATGAAACCTTAATGCAACTTATTAAATGCAACTGTGTGAAGAAGTCCTGGTATGCACTCTATCTTCTTTTATACATATCCTGTGGCGGGAGGTAGCACCCAGGTATTCCTATACTAGCGATTTCCCTATTCCATTAATTGTGGACAATGATCGTTAGTATGTAGTAGCTTGTAAATTTCTTTAAATGTTGCATGTTATTAAACATGTGTTTCAAATAATTATTGAAATGTCAACATATTTTAATTTATTTTGTTATCGCAAAATGTAACGGCAATGGAACATTTTGTATCAATGATGGGTAAATCTGACTCTTTAGGTACTGTATGGACGGCGTTGTCTGTTGATATTAATGCTGGATGGAAGGTGCATATTGGGTCACATAAAGGCTTTAAAAGACCCACACGCTCAAACAAGTGTTTGTGTTATTTTGCATTGATCTTCGTTTATAGTTTACACCTCGTTCCAAAACAATCAAGTTGGCTCCTAAAATTTGAAAATCCTTAATTCAACGTCATATTTTTTTTTTCCCCCAACCCTGGCTGTAGAATCCTGGTACTGAAAGGGTTAAGCCTAAAAAGACACCAATATTGCAAATCAAGAAATCAAGGACTGTCTGGTAATTCCGGAATCCTCGCGCTACAATGTAAAAAAGGGGAAAAGAAAATTGAAAAGATAAGTCTTAATTTTTGAAAGTCAGGCTATCTACGGCATAAAACTTCAAATCCAATCCGTGAAGTGAGTGTATTAGGAAGCTGTAGGTTTAAACCTTGTCCACCCTGATCAAACTGGATTTATGGAGCATCATAACTCCCCAGACACCATCCAGCAGCTTATTAATTTAATAGACTCCTGTCCATTTTGTGATGTTCCTGCCCTGACAGTTTCTCTAGATAAGGCCAGAGACTTCTGACAGTACAGAGAGCAAATATATTTCCTCCAAGCAGGGACTGTAACATCTTGAAACCTACTGTTTCTACCTTTTTGCTTCTTCTGCCCGCTGAGATTCTGAAAATACACCGAAGGGTGTTTTTTCTTTCTTTAAGTAGGTGCCACTTTCAGTATGTTTGGTTAGTATATACTTTATTTTTTTATTGTAGTGTGTTCTGCGCCAATGAAAAGCACACAAATCCAACTGGGGTCTGGAATAAATTCCATTTACACCTATTTACAAAAAAAACC
>NC_071091.1:97837577-97847577 GCF_027358695.1 Spea bombifrons | reverse complement strand
TTAACTTATTCCAACCATGCCATGGCACCAATATGAGCTAATAACAATTTAAACACATGGTATGTAAACCCAGAGGAACACCAAAGCCAGGTCTGGAGGAGAAGACCGCTAAGGCTAAGTCTATTGCTCAAGTAACACTACATCTATAGAAACAGTGTGCATATTTAAGTAATATATATAGTTCTAAATAGCAAAATGTGTATACATATCATATTTTACACAGCCATAAACAGAAGCAGACTGAGGTTCATAATTAGCCATGGCACTTTAAGGTCAGTGGCCATCAGAACACAAAAGATCCGAGGGTAAGCAGGAGTATCGGAGTATCAACCCTATGTGCCCACCTGCCAGTAAAAACTCAGAAGAACTCGCAGAAGAAGGAATTCTTAATCCAGAACAAATTACAATGTCAATCTAGAACATGAACCATTCCAGCAGGAGGTAGAATTTGAATCAGGAATTAGGCAGAACTCCCGGAACAGAATTGTGTAGACACCCAAGTCAGACAAGGTAATGATCGTAAGAATTATTTTCAGCCAGTTTCTGGAAATAAATATCCAGTACCTATTCAGACACACATCGACATTCCAGAAATCTGCTGCACTTACTTCTGGTGGCACAAATTTCCAAAAATTTCCATAAACAATCCCATTAGACAATCCAGCAGCTCACTACTTGGGCCGGAAAGAGTTAAATCTATATGAGGTATCTTTATGGACATAACCCCCCCTAAGGTATGACATAAAGACTGGCCTGGAGCTAGGTGATTGGATAAACGTCAGTATTAAAAATGTTTAGTGGAATTCTGCAGATTATGGGGGGGGGGATTACAAATTGTAAATGTAAAAAAGAAATGTAAAGATGAAAAATGAGCTTATTTTATACACATAGAATATGTTAGGTATAACATTTGGACTTGCCCTTCAAGCAGATTCCGTGTAATGATGGTGTGTTTATTGCCCCCATTGTGGTTAGAGATGGGGATTCGGAATAATCCCTGTAATATGATTTTTCTACTCAGGAAAATGCTAGAATCCAACTGCCAAGAAATAGTCATCTTTTATCTGGGGTCACATTGCTTTAGATCCTGCCTAACAAATTAACAGGGGCATTGAATGGGACAGGGTCAAGAATCTCTATGCATTGCTTTAGCTTAAATGGAAACCAAAAAAAAACACCTGATTTCAACTAAAGAGGTTAATTGTGGCCCACTGCGTTGATGTCATAAATAGGGGGCAATGCAAACAGCTTTAAATCCCATTTTCTATTGATCTATACATTTATTAGCAATTCTGTTGGAATGTATAGAAACAGAGTTTAATGTTAGATCTGCCCATTTTTCCTGAGTAAAGAAGGCATCTCGTGTTAGATTCAGGATAGCTGTACGCCTATCCTATGCATGTTTAAAGTCCCTCACTGTATTGGCCTCTACCACTTCTGCTGGGAGGCTTATATGTACTACACCTCTGTAGTAATGTTTGTGTAGCAGGGTCCCTTTAATCCATTGAATCCACTTGAACCGTGCAATCAATCATTTTCCATTATAATGTATGTTATTAAATGCAACGCACATAGTATACTGAAATGAAATGTAATATCTTGTTAAATAGATTATTATCCACTAAACATGACATATCGAAACACAAAGCATAATGAGATAAGGCGGAAACTTTGGACAGCTTTCACATAATAAAGAGGGGAAACGATCTTGTTCTATTACAGTAATGATTTTTTGCAAAGATATTCAAATTACAAATAATCAAGCGGTGTTTACCTTTGTTGTACACAATGCAGTTGTTTTTATTGTCCTCTACGCCTTGCCAAGTGACATCCAGCAACCACTTGGGACCATCGTTCAACACCAGCGGGACCGGAGCCTTTGTCTTCTGTACAAAATCAGATAACAAAACAGATACCATTTGGTTTATTTTATTTATAACTAGAATGATAATCGTGATGTTTATGATCATTACCTTGCAAACAATTAAAACTCCAAAGGACTCCAGAACCTGCACAGTAAGGGCTGTCTATAGCACGGGGAAAAGGAGGCAACTGCCCAGGGCCCTGATATCCTCAAGGGCCCATACACAGCCACCCCTTTCCACACGAATATCAATGACCTAGCTAACCCCTGTGTGTCAGGGTCTGATTATAGAGTAAACTAAGAGGAATAGATTACATCTCCCCTGCCTCAAGTGGTTTGTTCCACACCCTCCTTCCTGTTTGGCATGTGAGCAGGGAGTGCTTCCTCTGTCAGGGAGTAGGCTTGTTCTACTGACTCTTCCTGCCTGCCATATGAGCAGGGAGTGCTTCCTCTGTCAGGGAATAGGTTTGTCTCACAGGAATTAGAGAGACAGCTTTTTGGAATACTCACTTTGTGTGTTTAACTGTGAGAGAGTGAGGGCAGTATACTCTATGAGTGCTGTATACTTATCACATTAAGTACATGGGCAGAAAAATGCACAATATAAATACATTTATACATGCAGGCATGGACATGGCATGTTTATGTGATCATGTCGGCATGTATTGTCTACCCAATTACGTATGATGTACATATGGGACCCCAAAGCAGAGCTGTCCTCAGGGCCCCCATAAGAATTAACGACAGAGACCTGAATTCAGTAAAATAAAAACCGTTCTGAATAGCTAAATTATTACTACGGATATTTCCATATGATACAGTATCAGATCAACCCAGAAGAAGCAGATCTCTAGTGGCTTAGATGTATAAAGAGGATACAGATGACTTTCACAGAAGAAGGAGAGTGTTTGCAAGTGAACTTTAGGCACATTGTACAGTTTTTATCAACAGGATCTCACTATTTCCTGAAACAGACAGGAAAGAATTCAGAGACTCGGTATCCATTTCAAAACCTTATCCGCTGTAACATTTATTTTGTACTAGGAAATTATTCTGAATGAATAATGTAATTTCTCCTCTCTATCTTTGCAGTATGGTGATGTACAGTTTTACTGCCGCTGAAATAATAATATTGTTAATGTTTCAATATGTAGCCCCTGGACTATAAAGACACAGGAAGAATAAATTTAAAAGCCGGGAAAGAAGAAGAAAAAAAAAAAGCCTGACACCTCTTGTCCTTTGATGTATAAAGAAAAAATAGCACTCATTCCATTTTTTTACTCTGTTTTATGAGCATTTTTTACAGGCTTAACATAAAAAGGGTGTAATATTGCATTATACACAAAGACAAGCCGTTACTGATTTGTCTTCTAAAATATCATTCTATATACCTAGCAACATAGAGAATTGTACCAACAAACAGATTTGTAGAGAAATACAAAATGTAGGTTAGGTTAAAAAAAAAAATATTTTTTTAATACAGTTGAATGTTACCTATAACACAAAAAATGAGTAATTTAATGCCAGATAAGAACCATTCGGCCAAAAAAGGTTGATCTTAATCAGTTGATATTTTCCTAGTTTCAGGATAGCTTTATCCCTATCCCATGTAAGTTTAAACTCCCTCACTGTATTACCCTCTACCGCTTCTGCTGGGAGGCTGTTCTACTGATCTACCACCCTCTAAGTAAAGTAAACTTACATTACATCTAAGCCTCTAACCCTCTATGGTTTTAGATTATGGCTTCTTGTTCTTTCACACACATTGTACTTCAGGTATGAATTTATAGCTCCTGGTATATGTCACTTTCACACAACATCCCAATAGTTGTTCAGCATGTCTCCTGAGTACAGTAATTCCCCCCATGCATGAGTTTGTTGTGTTGTTTGGGGGTAAAATGCCACATTTGGGAGGTGTGTATGGAATTTTGAAACTGGTCAGTCCTATTTTGGACATCTTTGAATCCGGCCAATTTGATTCACCCCAACAAGTCATACATTATTAAAAACTAGACACCCCATGGGTATTTCAAATGCCAGTATTTTAACTCTTTCCATGCCAGGATTTTTGTGATGATACATGCTTTTTTACATGTATATATTTTTGGACTTTTCTTTACATTTTGTTGGAAATGGATGGTACCCCTAGTGTCATCACTGGAGAATTATTGACTTGCATGGTTGAATGCAGTACCTATATTCAACCTGGAAGGGGGAGCTCAGAGTTCTCAGGAAGGTCTAGAGAGACACTCTTGGAAACTTGTTTAATTTTTTAATGGGCACCGCCATTTTGCAAGAGACAAAATCTCTCACTATGGTGCTTGTGACCGCTCTTTAAAGTGGTAACAGTGTGCCCTGGGATGGTTTTTTGGTGCCTCGATATCAAGTCGTTTCAGCAACCTTTTAAAGCAGGCAGCTGGTATCTTATTTAATATGGCGCTCATTGACGCTCAGAGGAGCAATCAGATGGGGCCCCTGCTGCAGTTTTCGGTGTGGCTCAATGCCTTGACATTGAGGGATTACAGCAACCCCATTTGGGAGAAGAAAGCAATCTTTCATCGCTTTCTAAACCAGTTTAACTTCATGATGTGCCAGACACTTCAGGTGCCATTAACGGAATGTATTCCAAGGCATGTCATTTGTCATCAAGGAGTTAAACACAAACACAGCAGAAAACACTAAAGAGCTTTTTTTTCAGTTTCTATAGCTGTAGACCATCTTTGAATCACATGACAATTAACCATTCCCTGAAAAAACTGAGTCAAATTTAGCATTATTAAATAATCCTTTTTGGGAAAGGCTGGCTGTACATCAGTACTAATGATGTTTGCAATACTACATTTCGTTTTAGAAGGGCTAGGTTCAGAAGAGTAGGTGGGACAATTCAGCTTATACTTGGATAGCATTTTCTTTTAAATACAAAATGACTACAGAAAGGAATACACATTTTTCATGTGTTGATTGTTAGAACACCGTCAGCGATATGTTTTTCTTAAGACATTATCATGCTAAATCTTATGGTGTTCGGAGCAGCCCGCAGGTGATATGTTGAGTTACGTTCTAGAGTAAAGACCCCTTAATGCCATCTCTGTTTGCTTCATATAGTGACCAGTGGAGAAATCGTGATTTCATACTTATTTCAATCACAGTAGGTCACGGAACAATTTCAATATTTGTATTGTATGAAGATTATCACAGTGGTGCTCCCTTAAACCGCTCTACATGAATCAAGTGAGAAAACATTCAATGGGATACCAAAGGAAGGTTTTAGCCGACAAGTGAATGCATGTCCTCGTGTCTCCAAATTAAATAAACATGAATATCAAAGTATCTCAGATTCCTAAATAAAAAGCAATTTAGACTTTAAGCAAAAATTATACTAAAATACAAGAATTGAAACTAATCATCTATGCTCAATATTATTGGGATGGCCATATGGAATCTTAGCAACAAATGTGTTTTTGTCTATTAAACTAAATATATTGTTGATTGTATAAGCCCATATGCATTCTAAAGCACTTGTTTAAATGTTATTACTTGATTTGATGCTCCCTGGGCCCTGGGGCAAATATGCTCTTTCCATAGGGTCTTTAATATGGGGCTAAAGAAGATCGGTGGTTAAATATAAAAATACCTGTTTTTAAAAGCCATTTTTATCATCATAGAAACAAACGGAATGACTGGGCTATCCCATTGGTTGTAATGGTAATAGGGTCATGTTTAAACACTTTGCACCACAATAAATGAGCTTTCATATATGACCCGTGTGGTTCCGTTTGCAGTTGCTCAAGCCTATTCCAGACTAAAGGGGCTGAATGGTTCTTATCTGCTGTCAAATACTATGTTTCTATGTTTTTTTTCGTATGACACAATCCTATCTGTCCCACTTCATCCTCATAAAAATAATAATGTCTTTTTTTAGAGGTACAAACATAAGATCTAGTTTTTTAGTGGCGCACCTAAGTTCTGCACTGATGTAGTCTGCGTCATCTGATTTGGATGCCTTGCGCTCAGTAAGGTTCTGATGAAGATTGAGGAGCAAACATGGGCTCATATACAGTGATGTTGATATATTGATGTCCTTCAACTGCAACCTTCCCAGGACGTCAGTAAAAGAAACCAGGTTATCTGGTTATCTGGTTATCTTACTATGTGTGGCAATAGGTGACCAGATTTCGGCCCATCATTCATCACTGTGTATGTTTAGGTTCCTGGACTGATCTCTTACATTCCATACTTATTGAAATTTGATGGACACATGAAGTTGTCTCTAAAATAGGCCGTTTTGTGACACAGAGTAGTCCTATACATGCACTGTTCATCAGCACAGAGTACTCCTCTACATATGCGATTCATATATTCGCAGGTTGCTTCATGATTTATATTTATTGTCTTGTGATATTGTGAAACAATAAAATAACATCAAACATGACAATAGTATCCATTACAAAAACAATGTTCTGTTTTCCTTTCGGAGGCTTATGAATGAACAGAAATCTAAAAAAAAAATGTCAGCAGAAAAATTGCATCATCAAGTTTCCTAAAAAGATGTACTTTTGGTGGAAAAATAAAACAAAATTGAATATGATCTTATATGGAGAGTGAAACAATGAAGTATGTAAAACTCTTTGTAAGTCTAACAGCGATGTGTCAAATATGTTAATAATTGTCAGCAGCTGCTTCGGTTTGACACACAGCCAATGGTCCCCTAGGGCAAATGTCCCTTCTGGCGAGGTTAGGGGCTGCTTGAATTTACATGGCAGGTTGCTACCATGGAATTGGCAGTAATACACACTGGGAGAGTTACTCCAAGATAGTATTTTCCTTCTTTTCCTTACAGTAGCTATTACAGCACACAAAAAAAGAAGAACCAGGTATAATTAACCCTTTGAATGCCACGTACGACATACAGCCTATTTCTATGATATTCAAACTGTTCCATCTGAGACTATAAGATAATATCAGTGTATTAAAAACATGTAGGAAAACATTTTCTCTATACTGTTGGCACATGGGAGAGGATACAGTATTCGACGTACAAAAGCCAAAAAACAGAAAATGATTTGATTCATATGATTAACGAAAGTTTGCTGTCTTGAAATTCCATTTATAGGTTGAGGCAAGAATAGAACGGAAACAGACATTAAACTAGAGATAAATCTATTAATGTAATAGAATAGCAATGCTCGTGGAGATTCCAAAAGAAGAAATAAGAAGCTGAGATATATTGGAACAGATTAATTAACTAAGATAAAAAGTATCATTTACCAAGATAAAATGGATCAATCTAATTTTTTCCATTGGAATATATGTGGAGATGGCTAATCAATTACTTGGAATAGATGTATCCCCTGCATTGCATCTAATCCATTATAATGCTGAACTCGTGTTAAGTTAAGTCTTCTTTAAAAGAAAATCTCCTGTAGGCGCTGTATGAATGTGCACTTGGGGACCCAGGAATAACAAGTATGGGGTTTAATTTCCATGTTCCACCAAAAATTCCTAACCACATCAACTTGTAGACCTCAAAACGGGGAAAGGGCTACAAAAAAGCTACCAGGCTGACTATAAGAACACTAAAGGAACAGTTTGTGGAGCATGGGGTAAGCTACGGACGGTTCAAAACACCAGCAGAACAGCAGAGCACAAGCACACGTTTACCTCTGTGTGGGCATCATCTTTGCTGGCACCATTCTAGGCACAGTGACCAAAGCGTCCAGTCTAGATTGCCATTTACTTTTAGAAAGACATTTAAAAGAAAATATCAATCACTGGAACACAATTTAAATCAATCCATCAATTATAGAGAGATGATTCTGAACATCCATCTGCTGTACAATAGTATTAAATGCTTTGCTGTCCAGATTCGGAAGAATAGGCTGAGGTCCGGCCTAAACTGATCCAGAGATGTAAAACATTAGGATTTTTTTTTTAAAAAGGATTGGCACCACAAGGGTCCACCCTGCACATGGCTTAAGTATTTGCCCTCCTCATATGCATTAACTATTGGGCCACCTCAGATTAGATCCATATATCTAATACAGAAGTGTAACCATTTATGTCCTTACACCACTGGAAATTACATTCCACTACATTCAATATTCCAAAAACTCCAGTGAGTTGGCCCAATAAATTGTATCAACTTCAACCAAAGATTACTTTTTTAATAGTGGTTGATATAGGAAATATTGTAACCCTTGGAGCAATCCTCTCAACTTTTGGCCAAAAATCTCAAGAGCTGAAAAAGGTTCTTTGCTGGCTAGTTGAACATTTTAGTAGCAATATATTCCGTTTTGCAGAAACATCTCCACAGAGTGCCACACGGACTATATATTAAATATGCTGATTCTTAAGAAAATCAAGAGTTATAGTTTTCTGTAACCAAAACAAACATCCCTGGAATATATTGTTCCATTCATTTGGTTTTGGTTTGACCCGTAGCTACCCCTCTTCATTAAACTACTTAATACTTTACGTAAGATACAATAATTGTTGTGAAGCATAATTTTCCATCTTTATACATGATGAGGACTCCAAGGAGATTTATTTGGTTAACAAAAAAAGGCTTGTATTTCATTTGTATGGCAAAGTTTGACAAACAAACACCTGATTATTTTACTAGCATTTTTCTGCAGTACATGAAAATACCTAATTGTCATAAATAATAATATTCAGAAAGTCCAATCTCTTCAGATCATTCTGCCGTAAGGCTAATATACCAGGAACCCAATAAATAATCCCCATATAATCTTCTACTGCTGCATAATTCTTGGCCGCAACGAACAAACATATGGGGAGAGAATGATGCTTAGAACAAATGCGACTGAAAAGTGTAGGAATCCATGGAAATAACAAGTTTTATCATAAGAATTATTCTGGTCAGTAGCAGAGACAAAAATAATGATATTGTCGCATTTCAGCGAGTTTTCAAGTGCCAGTTCCACAAATCAGAGCGACATTAAAAATGTGACCTGATTTTATAACTAGTGAAGTCTTTGTTCTTTCGTCATTAGCTAAGACGATAACGAATAAGAGACTGGGGTTGATTTATTTATTGCGCTCGCGGTAACCATTTAAGCACTGATGGAGCTAGCAACGCGTTTCACTGCCCCGGTTCACTCCCTGGACTGGTATTTAAAGGGTTAAATGTTTAATACAACATATTCAGTGCAATTTACAGCATATGCCAAGATCGTGACCTATCATTAGAGCAAGGCAGTGAGAAATCTGAAATGGCAGATAAATGACACTATCTTTGTATAAGGTTTTACCCCGAGCTCCCTGGACACACTATATTAGAAACAATTCATGAGAACAAAATAAGACATTGCAAATAATCTTATATCTTCGCTTACTTTTCAATCAGAATGCTAAAATGTGTATAATCTATATTTATATAATAACATATTAGCATGGTGCTTTTCATTCCTATTTTCCTACATAGATGGACCTTGTAGGAGCCATGCATGAGCAGGCTGGCTGGTCTTAAAGAGCGATATTTCACACTAACAGGCCATCCATGGGAGGTGAGTCATCAGTGACATAATATACTGCCATCTTACATCACCCCACACTAGAAACAAGACATGGCTATACTTGCCCCCATGATAAAAGGACCCAGCCATACCCCACAGCCTTGAAATAGTTAATTGCTAGTTTTGCCTGATTATCCGTCAGGCGCCTCAAAACCAAGTCATCCCATTGTTAATTTTTCCAGGTGTAAAACTTGCAATTTCATTCTAAGGTTTTTTACTTAATTAGTAGCCAGTTGGTAGCCAGGATAACCAAGTCATCATAAAAATATATAGTTAAATCCTTTGCATCTACTTTAATATATTGCTACTCAACTAGGCAGATAAACCTAGCTGTGTACCTGGTTATTCCAGAATCTGCTAGGATTGACATAAAAAGCTCTCATATGTGCACCAAGTAACCAGCGTTGACTTTCTTCCCACAGTAACCCAATTCACCCTTTTGTTTCTTCAAACCATTGTGTCTTCGGTGGGCTCACGAGGTCTTGCCACTCCAAGCTATTCATAAGCCTGTGCCTTGCATATGTATTCATAGTTACATATTTCCTAGACATATCTTTTTTGCAGTAGTTGAAGTGCGTCCTTGACCATAGCAATTGCACAG